>NC_092166.1:5329322-5364322 GCF_045791955.1 Oncorhynchus clarkii lewisi | reverse complement strand
GTTATAGTTATTTGGTTAATTAACTAACTAAACTGTACCTAACTAGTTATAGTTATTTGTTTAATTAACTAACTAAACTGTACCTAACTAGTTATAGTTATTTGGTTAATTAACTAACAAAACTGTCCCTAACTAGTTATAGTTATTTAGTTAATTAACTCACTAAACTGTCCCTAACTAGTTATAGTTATTTGGTTAATTAACTAACTAAACTGTCCCTAACTAGTTATAGTTATTTTGTTAATTAACTAACTAAACTGTCCCTAACTAGTTATAGTTATTAGGTTAATTAACTAACTAAACTGTCCCTAACTAGTTATAGTTATTTGGTTAATTAACTAACTAAACTGTCCCTAACTAGTTATAGTTATTTAGTTAATTTAGTTAATTAACTTATGGCTTGGAGGGGGTAGAAGCTGTTCAGGGTTCTGTTGGTTCCAGACTTGGTGCATCGGTACCGCTTGCCGTGCAGTAGCAGAGAGAACAGTGTATGGCGTGGGGGTAGAAGCTGTTCAGGGTCCTGTCGGCTCCAGGCTTGGTGCATCGGTGGCAGAGAGAACAGTCTGTGACTTGGGTGGCTGGAGTCTTTGACAATGTTTCGGTGCGTTCCTCTGACACCGCCTGGTATAGAGGTCCTGGATGACAGGCGGGTCGGCCCCAGTGATGTACTGGGCTGTGCTCACCACCCTCTGTACCGCCTTGCGGTCAGATGCCAAGCAGTGATGCAGCCAGTCAAGATGCTCTCGATGGTGTAGCTGTAGAACTTCTAGAGGATCCGAGGGCCCCACGCCAAATCTTTTCATCCTCCTGATGGGAAAGAGGCGTTGTCATGTTTTGTCTACGATAGATCCTTAGTGATGTTGACACTGAGGAACTTGAAGCCCTTGACCCACTCCCCCCCCTACAGCCCTGTCGATGTGAATGGGGGAGTACCCTTCCGTTTCCTCTAGATTCTTCTTTGAGTGATATTTGGGACTAAACCCGTTAGGTTTCTATTCTTTCAATGGATCCAACTGTCTGAGAACCCTGCTGATCTTTATCATCAATGCAGTGAGATTGCATGTTAAATTCCTCTTTCTAGTTGTCTTTCTATGAAGCCTTTATGTGACCAGACTAGAGAGACTTCAGAAGACTCCATTCTTGTCAGATCGTGTTACTTTATTATTGTTATTTATTATACTTTGGAAGGCGCTGCTTCCTGTCCGTTGACCCGGTAACAGAAGGACAGAGGGGTGACATAAGGGTGACATAAGGATGACATAGGGGTGACATAGGGATGATGTAAGGGATGGACCGAGACCATTTTTTTCCACTCGTGCCCCCCCCCAAACCCCCCCCCCCCCTTCATTATTCTCCATATAATAATACTTTTAACACCAAAGCCCTAATTTAGACTGACCCACTGGGTTAAAAATGGACCAGCCCATCTGGCATTTGCCCTATGGCCAGTCCGCCCCTGTAAAGGGTTTGTTTAAGGGTGACATTAGTTTTTTTTTCTTTCTGTCCAGACAAGATTACCCCATGTTGTTGGGGATGGCTGAATGGCTGGAGGATAATAAAAAACAAAACAATTTATTCTGGGTTTAGTTTGTCTTATAAGATGAGGGGTTCAGAGACCAGGGCTGCATTCCAAACAAAGTGCACTATATAGGGAATAGGCTGCCGTTTGGGGACGAAGATGTGAAACGTGATGAAAGATGAGGGGTTCAGAGACCAGGGCTGCATTCCAAACAAAGTGCACTATATAGGGAATAGGCTGCCGTTTGGGGACGAAGATGTGAAACGTGATGAAAGTTAGATCACCTTCTTTATTTTCTATTCATTTATAGATGTTTTTATTTATCTTAATCTCTGCATTTATTTTGTAAAAAGTGTACTAGTTACTGAGTTGGATGTGCAGGGGTACGAGGTAATTGAGGTAGATTTGTACTACACATATAACTAGGATGAATTGTAAACAGTAGGTAACAGTAGCAGCAGTGTATGTGAAGAGTCAAAACACAAGTTAGTGCACAAAGGGTCAATGCAGATAGTCCAGATAACTATTTAAATAAGTATTTAAATAACTATTGAGCAGTCTAATAGCTTGGGAGTAGAAGCTGTTCAGAGTCCTGTTGGTAAAACAAAAATTGGTGCATCGTCGTGAGGTAGCAGAGAGAACAGTCTGTGACTTAGGTGGTTGGAATCTTTGACTATTTTTTTTTGGGGGGGGGTCTTCCTCTGACACCACCTGGTTTTGACTTGCCTAGTTAAATAAAGATGAAATACAATTGGCATAGAGGTCCTGGATGGCAGGGAGCTTGGCCCCAGTGATGTTGATAGTTGGTTCATATTTCCAGTGTTATGTCGATAGTTGATTCATATTTCCCTTGTTATGTTGATAGTTGGTTCATATTTCCAGTGTGATGTCGATAGTTGATTCATATTTCCCTTGTTATGTTGATAGTTGGTTCATATTTCCAGTGTTATGTCGATAGTTGATTCATATTTCCCTTGTTATGTCGATAGTTGATTCATATTTCCAGTGTTATGTCGATAGTTGATTCATATTTCCCTTGTTATGTCGATAGTTGATTCATATTTCCAGTGTTATGTCGATAGTTGATTCATATTTCCCTTGTCATGTCGATAGTTGATTCATATTTTGCTTGTTATGTCGATAGTTGATTCATATTTCCCTTGTTATGTTGATAGTTGGTTCATATTTCCCTTGTTATGTCGATAGTTGATTCATATTTCCAGTGTCATGTCGATAGTTGGTTCATATTTCCCTTGTTATGTCGATAGTTGATTCATATTTCCCTTGTTATGTCGATAGTTGATTCATATTTCCCTTGTTATGTCGATAGTCGGTTCATATTCCCCGTGTCATGTCGGTAGTTTTGTCATGGTTCCGTGTGTCACTGTCTTTCTGGTTAATAGGAGGGCGAATAGCGATAGGCTATGTGGTTGAAATGTTCTCGGCCTCCTGCAGGGGAAGAGGCCCTCTCATGCCCTCTTCACCACTGTGTTTGTAAGTAGAGACACTTACGTCTATATACGGTGGGGTCTCCTTTTAGAAAAGGATCCACACAAATCATCTGGTTACTGGAACGTTGTCAATGCCTGCCTCCCAAATTGCACCCTATTCCCTAATAGTTCACTACTTTAGACCAGAGTCCTATGACACCCTATTCCCTGTATAGTTCACTACTTTAGACCAGAATCCTATGGCACCCTATTCCCTATATAGTTCACTACTTTAGACCAGAGTCCTATGGCATCCTATTCCCTATATAGTTCACTACTTTAGACCAGAATCCTATGGCACCCTATTCCCTATATATAGTTCACTACTTTAGACCAGAGTCCTATGACACCCTATTCCCTATATATAGTTCACTACTTTAGACCAGAGCCCTATGGAACCCTATTCCCTATATATAGTTCACTACTTTTGACCAGAGCCATATGGCACCCCATTCCCTATATATAGTCCACTACATTTGACCAGAGCCCTATGGCACCCTATTCCCTATATATAGTTCACTACTTTTGACCAGAGCCCTATGGCACCCTATTCCCTATATAGTGCACTACTTTTGACCAGAGCCCTATGGCACCCTATTCCCTATATATAGTTCACTACTTTTGACCAGAGCCCTATGGCACCCTATTCCCTATATATAGTTCACTACTTTTGACCAGAGCCCTATGGCACCCTATTCCCTATATATAGTTCACTACTTTTGACCAGAGCCCTATGGCACCCTATTCCCTATATAGTGCACTACTTTTGACCAGAGCCCTATGGCACCCTATTCCCTATATATAGTTCACTACTTTAGACCAGAGGCCTATGGGTTGGTTCCATGTGGGACGTTTTCAATGTATTCGTGAGTAGTGAAGAGACCCCCTGTGCGTACGGCTCCTTTAAAACCTAGTCCTGCTATTAGCCTGCTTGAAATTCCCCATAAACATACTGTATATCACTGTGACCCTCGGGGGAGGGAGGGAGGGAGGGGAACTAAGTCAATTAAATAGTTAGAGAATTCCTCTCGTCTTTGCTGATACAGCTAGTCAGTTGAGAGAGAGAGAGATAGAAAAAGGAGAGCGATAGTGAGAGGAACAGGAGAAAGAGAGAGAGAGAATTAGAGAGAGAGACACAGACCGTAGTATGTGTAACAGTTGTAACAGTGTATGAAACAACAAAAGACACTCCTTCAGTTCCTTTTCCATTTAATAGGAAAGGTTCTCAGTGGTGTTAAATTGCCTGTAAAACCTCAACCCTACTGTTGCAGACCCAAAGGCGTTTTATCCCTCTCTCTCACACTCTCCAACTCTCTCTCTCTCTCTTTCCCTTTCTCACTCCCCCCATGGTCTCTCCCTGTCTCCCCCCATCTCCCCCTCCCTCCCTACCCCTCTCTTCCCCCATTTCCTCTCTTTCCCCCTGCTCTCTCTGTCTACCCCTCTTCCTCTCCCTCCCTCCCTCCTCCACTCACTCCCTCTGCAGTCTCTTTCTCTCTCTCTCTCTCTCTCTCTCTCTCTCTCTCTCTCTCTCTCTCTCTCTCTCTCTCTCTCTCTCTCTTTGTCCCCCCCCCCCCCCCCCTCTTAACCTCCCTCCCTGTGGGTCTGTAACTGTGGTTTTGTAGAGTGGACCCCATATAGGCAGGGAGGGGGGGGGGGCTATTAAACCGATTAGATGGCCCCTAATCATCTTTACAGGCCCACCGCCCAGGTTTCTGCATAAAAACACTGGTGGCCGTATCGGTAGATTTTCTCTTCACGTGCAGTAAAACCATCTAGTGGTGTGGTAAAGCATGTCCATCTTCTTGGAAAACGTCAAACCTCCCATCCTTTTTGTTGAGTGTTGTTCTATGGCAAAGCAACCGAGCTACTACTACAAACAGACGGACATATCTACTGTAGTTGGACAAAGCTGTGTGCTGGAAAACCTTGGTAGAGCATGGGTGTGTGGGAGTAGACATTGTGGTGCTCATGTGAATTTCCTGTCCTTTTCAGGCTTCAGTTCTACCACTACTTAAAACATAGTTGATAGTTAATACCATGGTAATTACAACAGTAATATACTTAAACTGTGAGGTGAAAGCTATATATATTCATATATAATAGCTTTCATGTTAGATTAAAGAGAGTAATATTTGCTTTTATGGGTTTCTGAAACTCCTTTTTTTTTGTACTTAACCTCTTGAGGTCAAAGCTATAAAGAGGATACTAAATCCTCACCCCTGAGGTAAAAAAAAACAATACAATACATCTGCTATACTGCTCCCATATAAACAAACTCTTTATTTTTACCATGTGCAATTACAAAACACTTGTCCTAAGCTACTGTCCTAAGCTACTGTCCTAAACTACTGTCCTAAGCTACTGTCCTAAACTACTGTCCTAATCTACTGTCCTAAACTACTGTCCTAATCTACTGTCCTAAACTACTGTCCTAAGCTACTGTCCTAAACTACTGTCCTAAACTACTGTCCTAAGCTACTGTCCTAAACTACTGTCCTAAACTACTGTCCTAACTACTGTACTAAACTACTGTCCTAAACTACTGTCCTAAGCTACTGTCCTAAACTACTGTCCTAAACTACTGTCCTAAACTACTGTCCTAAACTACTGTCCTAAGCTACTGTCCTAAACTACTGTCCTAAACTACTGTCCTAAACTACTGTCCTAAGTTACTGTCCTAAACTACTGTCCTAAACTACTGTCCTAAGCTACTGTCCTAAACTACTGTCCTAATCTACTGTCCTAAACTACTGTCCTAAACTACTGTCCTAACCTACTTGTCCCTCTCCTCTCTTCACAGCTGACCCAGTGGATGTACTCAAGGCTCTGGACTTCCACAGCTCTCCGGATGGCGTCCGTAAAGTCACGGGCTTCTGCGCTCACCGGAGAGGATCTAAACCTGACATAGCCTTCCGTGTGGGGAAGCAGGCCCAGATCAGCGCTCCCAGCAAGCAACTCTTCCCAGGTGACTTAACCGATCTGGAGACACACGCACACACACACACGCACGCACGCGCACACGCGCACATCAAACCTCACGTAAATTGATTTTCCACACGCTCCCAAGTGGCACAGCGGTCTAAAGGCTCTGCATCTCAATGCTTAGAGGCGTCACTACAGTTTCTGGTTTGACTCCAGGCTGTATTACATCATCCTATGGGAATCTGGATTGGGAGTCCCATAGGGCGGCGCACCATTGACAAACACATCCAAATTCATCAGATGCCATTTTGGAAAGACAGAGACGTCTTCGATAGTGTTTGAATTCCACATGGCACCACATCCCTATTCCCTATGTAGTGCACCTCATTGGGAATAGGGTGCCATTTTGGACACTTCCAAGGGGTCTCCATAGAAGCTACTGTCCTAAATACTGTCCTAAACTACTGTCCTAAACTACTGTCCTAAACTGCTTACTGTTTAAACCAGTTAATCCACAGTATTGACAATAAATCAACAGAGGACTGGCCCACCCCTCATAGCCTGTTTCCTCTCTAGGTTTCTTCCTATGTTTTGGCCTTTCTAGGGAGTTTTTCCTAGCCACCGTGCTTCTACACCTGCATTGCTTGCTGTTTTGGGGATTTAGGCTGGATTTCTGTACAGCACTTTGAGATATCAGCTGATGTAAGAAGGGCTTTATAAATACATTTGATTTGAAATTGGATTGATTGAACAACAGAGGGAATACAACAACTAGGTCATTAGCTGTAGCGGTACAAAACACTGTCTATAGATGTGGAAAAGGGATATGTTTCAGTTCTATCCATTGGTGGAATCGAGATGTTTAGTGTGTGAATACAGCAAGTACAGCATGTACCCTGTAGAGATAGATGAATAGCTGAGAGAGTAGGGCCTACACTGTGGGGATTAATGGATGGATAGAATATAACCTACACTGTGGGGATTAATGAATTGATAGAATATAACCTACACTGTGGGGATTAATGAATTGATACAATATGACCTATACTGTGGGGATTAATGAATTGATAGAATATGACCTACACTGTGGGGATTAATGGATGGATAGAATATGACCTATACTGTGGGGATTAATGAATTGATAGAATATGACCTATACTGTGGGTATTAATGAATTGAAAGAATATAACCTATACTGTGGGGATTAATGGATGGATAGAATATGACCTACACTGTGGGGATTAATGAATTGATAGAATATGACCTATACTGTGGGGATTAATGAATTGATAGAATATGACCTATACTGTGGGGATTAATGAATTGATAGAATATGACCTATACTGTGGGGATTAATGGATTGATAGAATATGACCTATACTGTGGGGATTAATGAATTGATAGAATATGACCTACACTGTGGGGATTAATGAATTGATAGAATATGACCTACACTGTAGGGATTAATGGATTGATAGAATATGACCTACACTGTGGGGATAAGGGAGGTTCATTGAGATGTTTAATGTATGAAGGGAGACTGCAGATACAGAATGCTAGGGTCTATACCATAAGGACACGTGGGACAACGACCAAGCATTTATTAGCTCGAAGGATAAATAAAGGACAAAGCTGGTTCTTGTCCTGTGGAGTCGTTGGCCCTCTTTCTGGTTGAAAAGATAGACCGTTCAAGACGCTAGTTGCCTACTTGGCCCGTACTGACAGGATACTGTATACAACTTTACTAGAAACAGTGGCTTGTTAAATACTTTTCCCTCCGTCTGTGAGTGTTGGCGCTTTGCCAAATTGTCCAGACAGCAAAGGAAAAAAAATAAAGGCATAAAATAGCAGGAGATTAAATGAACAGTGAGATTTTCTGTGATTTTAGGCCAAAAAAATAATTTGCCTGGAAATGTTACTGGTTTTAAAGACTGGGAATTTCAGTCAAATAGGCTCAAATACAATTGAATGAAGTGGAGTACAGTTTCCTATTTGATTTAGTAGCAGTCTGTCAGAGTTCTCTGTCTAAAAGAGAACGATTCAGCTTTTATTTCATCAGCAGCAACCTATTTTATTCTAGTTAACGGTTAGTTAAATAATTACATTTTGTTTGGCTTGTTCTCTTTTCACACACCTTGTAAAAAATGAATTGTCCAATTAGATCACTTGTGACTTTCAAGATTAGCCAGTTGGTCTAATACGTTCTTAAAGTACCCAGCAACAAAGGACACATTTAAACTTAAATTAAAGGTACTAATCTGTAATTTTACGAGCCTGACCCTAACACTTCGTCTGGTAAACTGAAGGATGCAGCTAGGGGAAATGTAACCCCTCTCAAGTAGACAAAAGATGTGGATGTGAGGGCTAACAGTCCATGAGATTGACATGATCATTTTAATGTGTCCTCGAGGACGGGTGTAACTAAGGACAAGCCTTGAATTCTGGGCTCCCGAGTGGCCTCAGCGGTCTGAAGACACTGCATCTCAGTGCTAGAGGCATCACTACAGTCCCTGTTTCAAATCCAGGCTGAATCACATCTGGCCCTGATTGGGAGTCCCATAGGGCGGTGCACAATTGGCCCATCGTCGGCCGGTGGTAGGCCGTCATTGCAAATAAGAATTTGTTCTTAAACTTGCCATGTTAAATAAAGGTAAAAACAAAAAGTATAGAAACAGGAAGTCTCCCAGAAATACAATGATGTCATTAGGACTGTAACAGTCATGGAATTTTGGTTGACGGTTATTGGTGAGGAAAATTGACCCCGGTCAACGTTATAACCCACCAGACATGCCACCAGGGTTTTTTTTTTCATAGTCCCCAAATTCAAGAAAATGTTCAGATGTATATAGAGAACTTATTGCATTGAACTTCCTTCCGTCTCATATTGCTCAAATAAACAGCAAACCTGGTTTCAGAAAACAGATAAAGCAACACCTCTCCCCTATTGGACCTCGATAGTATGTGTGTATGCATTGATATGTGGGCTACGTGGGCCTTTTTAAATATGTGTGTAGTTCTATCCTTGAGCTGTTCTTGTCTATTGATGTCTATTGTATCATGTCATTGTGTATCATGTCATTGTGTATTATGTCATTGTGTATTATGTCATTCTGGATTATGTCATTCTGCATTATGTTATTCTGTATTATGTCATTCTTTATTATGTCATTCTGTATTATGTCATTCTGGATTATGTCATTCTATATTATGTCATTCTATATTATGTCATTCTATATTATGTCATTCTGTATTATGTCATTCTGTATCATGTCATTCTGTATCATGTCATTCTATATTATGTCATTCTATATTATGTCATTCTGCATTATGTTATTCTGTATTATTAGGCCTCACCCTCTGATCCAACACGTCCCAGACATGCTCAATGGGATTGAGATCCAGGCTATTCGCTGGCCATGGCAGAACACTGACATTCCTGTCTTGCAGGAAATCACTCACAGAATGAGCCGTATGGCTTGTGTCATTGTCATGCTGGAGGGTCATGTCAGGATGAGCCTGCAGGAAGGGTACCAAATGAGGGAGGAGGATGTCTTCCCTATAACGCACAGCTTTGAGATTGCCTGCAATGACAACAAACTCAGTCTGATGATGTTGTGACACACCGCCCCAGACCATGGCAGACCCACCACCTCCAAATCGATACCGCTCCAGAGTACAGGCCTCGGTGTAAAGCTCATTCCTTCGACGATAAACGCGAATCCGACCATGAGAGACAAAACCGTGACTTGTCAGTGAACAGCACTTTTTGACAGTCCTGTCTGGTCCAGCAACGGTGGGTTTGTACCGATAGGTTACGTTGTTGCCGGTGATGTCTGGTGAGGACCTGCCTTACAACAGGCCTACAATCCCTCAGTCCAGCCTCTCTCAGCCAATTGTGGACAGTCTGAGCACTGATGGAGGGATTGTGCGTTCCTGGTGTAACTCGGGCAGTTGTTGTTGCCAACCTGTACCTGTCCCGCAGGTGTGATGTTCCGATGTACCGATCCTGTGCAGTTGTTACACGTGGTCTGCCACTGCGAGGACAATCAGCTGTCCGTCTTGTCTCCCTGTATTCCTGTCTTAGGCGTCTCACAGTACGGAGATTGGAATTTATTGCCCTGGCCACATCTGCAGTCCTCATGCTTCCTTGCTGCATGCCTAAGGCACTTTCACACAGATGAGCAGGGACCCTGGGTATCTTTCTTTTGGTGTTTTTCAGTCAGTAGAAAGGCCTCTTTAGTGTCCTAAGTTTTCATAACTGTGACCTTTAATTGCCTACCGTCTGTAAGCTGTTAGTGTCTTAACGACCGTTCCACAGGTGCATGTTCATTAATTGTTTATGGCTCATTGAACAAGCATGGGAAACAGTGTTTAAACCCTTTACAATGAAGATCTGTGAAGTTATTTGGATTTTTACGAAATGATCTTTGAAAGATAGGATTCTGAAAACGGGACGTTTCTTTTTATGCTGAGTTTATTATTATTATTATTATTATTATTAATCTTGATTTGGCAGCCCTCGTGTGCGTCTGTGTGTCTGTCTGTTTTTTTACATTTGAAAAGCCTTGTTTTCTGTTTTGTCTTTTTGGACTTCAAAAGCATCTTTTTGTCCTTGGTTATGATTTGTTTTTACAACGGTTATAACAGTTGTTTTATTTTCATGATGGTCTTCATCCGGTTATAGGGTTATTCTTTAATTTTGCCAGCCCTAGATGTCATATTACCACATCCACCTCTATCCTGTCTAACTTTTCTGTGTCTGATGATGTCATATTGCTGCGTCCACCTCTACCCTCTCTAACTTTCCTGGGTTTGATGATGTCATATTACCACATCCACCTCTACCCTCTCTAGCTCTTCTGGGTTTGATGATGTCATATTACCACATCCACCTCTATCCTGTCTAACTTTTCTTTGTCTGATGATGTCATATTGCTGCGTCCATCTCTACCCTCTCTAACTCTTCTGGGTTTGAGGATGTCATATTGCTGCGTCCACCTCTACCCTCTCTAACTTTTCTGGGTTTGAGGATGTCATATTACTGCGTCCACCTCTAAACTCTCTAACTTCTGTGTTCGATGTCATATTACTGCGTCCACCTCTACCCTCTCTAACTCTTCTGGGTTTGATGATGTCATATTACTGCGTCCACCTCTACCCTCTCTAACTCTTCTGGGTTTGATGGTGACATATTACCACGTCCACCTTTAACCTCTTTTATTATTCTGGGTTTGATGATGTCATATTCCTGCGTCCACCTTTACCCTCTCTAACTCTTCTGAGTTTGATGATGACATATTACCACGTCCACCTTTAACCTCTTTTATTATTCTGGGTTTGATGATGTCATATTGCTAAGCTAACCTATCTACTTGTTGTTCGCCCACCTCTAACCTTCTTTCCTTCACTTTTGGCGCTACACATTGATGATTACCCAGGAGTTTGGCAGTTAATGGGGATCCAAATAAACAGAGCCAATCAGATGAATAAATGAACCTCTCGAACTAATCAGATGAATAAATGAACCTCTCCAACCAATCAGATGAATAAATTAACCTCTCTAACCAATCAGATGAATAAATTAACCTCTCTAACCAATCAGATGAATAAATTAACCTCTCTATCCAATCAGATGAGTAAATTAACCTCTCTATCCAATCAGATGAGTAAATTAACCTCTCTAACCAATCAGATGAATAAATTAACCTCTCTAACCAATCAGATGAATAAATTAACCTCTCTAACCAATCAGATTTATAAATTAACCTCTCTAACCAATCAGATGAGTAAATTAACCTCTCTATCCAATCAGATGAATAAATTAACCTCTCTAACCAATCAGATGAATAAATTAACCTCTAACCAATCAGATGAATAAATTCACCTCTCTAACCAATCAGATGAATAAATTAACCTCTCTAACCAACCAGATGAATAAATTAACCTCTCTAACCAATCAGATGAATATATTAACCTCTCTATCCAATCAGATGAGTAAATTAACCTCTCTCTTCTTTTTCTTCTTTCACCAGGAGGAGTGTTCCCAGAGGACTTCTCAGTGATGTTCACCATCAAGCCCAAGGCAGGCAGCCAGTCCTTCTTGCTGTCTGTGTATAACGAGCAGGGGGTCCAGCAGCTGGGTGTGGAGGTGGGACGCTCTCCTGTCTTCCTGTACGAAGACCAGCATGGGAAACCTTCCCCAGAGGATTACCCACTGTTCAGATCCATCAACCTCGCTGACGGCAAGTAAGTGAAGTCTGAGACACCTGAGTAACTCATCACTACCGTATCACAGAGCAAGGCATTTTATGTTACGGACAGGATTAGGGTTGGGGTAAGGTGAGGCGCTGTTTGGGTTAGTTTTAGGATTTCTCTTTCCTCAGGTAAGTAACTGAAGTTTGACTGAGCCTACGAGAAGTTAGAAGATGCTCATCGGTGTGCAGTTTTATGCTTGTTGTGCCTTTGATGTTGTACATGGAGGACGGCAAGATGTTTCTGAGAGGGTCTGTGGCCTTACTGAGTTCTTCCTGCAGACATACTCCATGCCACCTACAGTACATTCGGAAAGTATTCAGACCCCTTGACTTTTTCCACATTTCGTTATGTTACAGCCTTATTCTAAAATGGTTTTTAAAAATAAAAAAATGTCCTCAGCTATCTACACACAATAACCCATCATGACAAAGCGAAAACAGGTGTTTAGAAATGTTTGCAAATGTATTAAAAATGTAAAAACAGAAAAAAACATATTTACATAAGTATTCAGACTCTTTGCTATGAGACTCAACATTGATCTCAGGTGCATCCTGTTTCCATTGATCATCTTGAGATGTTTCTACAACTTGATTGGAGTCCACCTGTCATAAATTTAATTGATTGGACATAATTTGGAAAGGCACACACCTGTCTATATATGGTCTACCGGTTGACAGTTCATGTCAGAGCAAAAACTCAGAGACAGGATTGTAACACAGTAGCCTGCATCAATCTTGAATGAAAGAACTTTGGAACCACCAGTTTTTGCTTTGTCATTATGGGGTATTATGATGTCATTATGGGGTATTGTGATGCCATTATGGGGTATTGTGATGTCATTATGGGGTATTGTGATGTCATTATGGGGTATTATGATGTCATTATGGGGTATTGTGATGTCATTATGGGGTATTGTGATGTCATTATGGGGTATTGTGATGTCATTATGGGGTATTATGATGTCATTATGGGGTATTGTGATGTCATTATGGGGTATTGTGATGTCATTATGGGGTATTATGATGTCATTATGGGGTATTGTGATGTCATTATGGGGTATTGTGATGTCATTATGGGGTAGTGTGATGTCATTATGGGGTATTATGATGTCATTATGGGGTATTGTGATGTCATTATGGGGTATTGTGATGTCATTATGGGGTATTATGATGTCATTATGGGGTATTGTGATGTCATTATGGGGTATTGTGATGTCATTATGGGGTATTGTGATGTCATTATGGGGTATTATGTGTAGACTGATGAGAACATATATATATTTTTTAAATCCATTTTAGAATAAGGCTGTAACGTCACAAAATGTGGAAAAAGTCAAGGGGTCTGAATACTTTCCAAATGCACAATAAGCTATTTTTTTTACAAGATGGGCTTACAAGATCTAAGTGTTCAGAATTCCCAAGAACGTATTTAAGGCTTCTAAGCAGACCCAAACAAATCACTGAAAATGCACAATTCTTATATTTATATGCTTCATTGTTTAGTTATTGAAAACATAAGGAATATAACTGTGGGATGGCTGTCTTTTTTTTGGAGTAACCCAATTATTTATTTGGCAGGGTTTTAATTACAAATAGTTTTTGCCAAATTATTTACAGCTGTCTGTGTTGTTGATGTGTAGTTAACTATCCAAATAAATGAGTTTGAGCTTCATAAATTACCTAACTGTAACATTAATATTCTGACTGTGAACTCTTTGCTAATTTGAAACATTTTGCAAAAACGTGTCTGATACAATTGTCTACAGTGAAATGAAGCGTTGCATTGGTATGTAACTTGAATGTTTGCCGTTGATTTATCTGTTTTTCAAAACTTGTAAAGTAGAGTTAGCCTGTTTCAATTACTGTAATTGTATTGTTTTATTGTTTGTTTAGCTAGGAATTTTTCTGAGAAGATCAAATTATCTTCAACAAGAACAACCTAGTTTTAAGTTTTAAATCTGTTGGCATCTCTCTGACTATACCAGATGGTAGATCATCTCTGACTATACCAGACGGTAGATCATCTCTGACTATACCAGACGGTAGATCATCTCTGACTATACCAGACTGTAGATCATCTCTGACTATACCAGACTGTAGATCATCTCTGACTATACCAGATGGTAGATAATCTCTGACTATACCAGATGGTAGATCATCTCTGACTATACCAGATGGTAGATCATCTCTGACTATACCAGATGGTAGATCATCTCTGACTATACCAGATGGTAGATCATTTCTGACTATACCAGATGGTAGATAATCTCTGACTATACCAGATGGTAGATCATCTCTGACTATACCAGACTGTAGATCATCTCTGACTATACCAGACGGTAGATCATCTCTGACTATACCAGACGGTAGATCATCTCGGACTAATACCAGACGGTAGATCATCTCTGACTATACCAGACGGTAGATCATCTCGGACTAATACCAGACGGTAGATCATCTCGGACTAATACCAGACGGTAGATCATCTCGGACTAATACCAGACGGTAGATCATCTCTGACTAATACCAGACGGTAGATCATCTCTGACTAATACCAGACGGTAGATCATCTCTGACTAATACCAGACGGTAGATCATCTCTGACTGTACCAGACGGTAGATCATCTCTGACTATACCAGACGGTAGATCATCTCTGACTAATACCAGACGGTAGAACATCTCGGACTAATACCAGACGGTAGATCATCTCTGACTATACCAGACGGTAGATCATCTCGGACTAATACCAGACGATAGATCATCTCGGACTAATACCAGACGGTAGATCATCTCTGACTAATACCAGACGGTAGATCATCTCTGACTAATACCAGACGGTAGATCATCTCGGACTAATACCAGACGGTAGAACATCTCGGACTAATACCAGACTGTAGATCATCTCTGACTATACCAGACGGTAGATCATCTCTGACTATACCAGACGGTAGAACATCTCGGACTAATACCAGACGGTAGATCATCTCTGACTATACCAGATGGTAGATCATCTCTGACTATACCAGACTGTAGATCATCTCTGACTATACCAGACGGTAGATCATCTCTGACTATACCAGAAGGTAGATCATCTCGGACTAATACCAGACGGTAGATCATCTCGGACTAATACCAGAAGGTAGATCGTCTCGGACTAATACCAGACGGTAGATCATCTCTGACTATACCAGACTGTAGATCATCTCTGACTATACCAGATGGTAGATCATCTCTGACTATACCAGACTGTAGATCATCTCTGACTATACCAGACGGTAGATCATCTCTGACTATACCAGAAGGTAGATCATCTCTGACTATACCAGATGGTAGATCATCTCTGACTATACTAGACGGTAGATCATCTCGGACTAATACCAGACGGTAGATCATCTCTGACTATACCAGAAGGTAGATCATCTCTGACTATACCAGACTGTAGATCATCTCTGACTATACCAGACGGTAGATCATCTCTGACTATACCAGAAGGTAGATCATCTCTGACTATACCAGATGGTAGATCATCTCTGACTATACCAGACGGTAGATCATCTCGGACTAATACCAGACGGTAGATCATCTCTGACTATACCAGATGGTAGATAATCTCTGACTATACCAGATGGTAGATCATCTCTGACTATACCAGATGGTAGATCATCTCTGACTATACCAGATGGTAGATCATCTCTGACTATACCAGATGGTAGATCATTTCTGACTATACCAGATGGTAGATAATCTCTGACTATACCAGATGGTAGATCATCTCTGACTATACCAGACTGTAGATCATCTCTGACTATACCAGACGGTAGATCATCTCTGACTATACCAGACGGTAGATCATCTCGGACTAATACCAGACGGTAGATCATCTCTGACTATACCAGACGGTAGATCATCTCGGACTAATACCAGACGGTAGATCATCTCGGACTAATACCAGACGGTAGATCATCTCGGACTAATACCAGACGGTAGATCATCTCTGACTAATACCAGACGGTAGATCATCTCTGACTAATACCAGACGGTAGATCATCTCTGACTAATACCAGACGGTAGATCATCTCTGACTGTACCTGACGGTAGATCATCTCTGACTATACCAGACGGTAGATCATCTCTGACTAATACCAGACGGTAGAACATCTCGGACTAATACCAGACGGTAGATCATCTCTGACTATACCAGACGGTAGATCATCTCGGACTAATACCAGACGATAGATCATCTCGGACTAATACCAGACGGTAGATCATCTCTGACTAATACCAGACGGTAGATCATCTCTGACTAATACCAGACGGTAGATCATCTCGGACTAATACCAGACGGTAGAACATCTCGGACTAATACCAGACTGTAGATCATCTCTGACTATACCAGACGGTAGATCATCTCTGACTATACCAGACGGTAGAACATCTCGGACTAATACCAGACGGTAGATCATCTCTGACTATACCAGATGGTAGATCATCTCTGACTATACCAGACTGTAGATCATCTCTGACTATACCAGACGGTAGATCATCTCTGACTATACCAGAAGGTAGATCATCTCGGACTAATACCAGACGGTAGATCATCTCGGACTAATACCAGAAGGTAGATCGTCTCGGACTAATACCAGACGGTAGATCATCTCTGACTATACCAGACTGTAGATCATCTCTGACTATACCAGATGGTAGATCATCTCTGACTATACCAGACTGTAGATCATCTCTGACTATACCAGACGGTAGATCATCTCTGACTATACCAGAAGGTAGATCATCTCTGACTATACCAGATGGTAGATCATCTCTGACTATACTAGACGGTAGATCATCTCGGACTAATACCAGACGGTAGATCATCTCTGACTATACCAGAAGGTAGATCATCTCTGACTATACCAGACTGTAGATCATCTCTGACTATACCAGACGGTAGATCATCTCTGACTATACCAGAAGGTAGATCATCTCTGACTATACCAGATGGTAGATCATCTCTGACTATACCAGACGGTAGATCATCTCGGACTAATACCAGACGGTAGATCATCTCTGACTATACCAGATGGTAGATCATCTCTGACTATACCAGACTGTAGATCATCTCTGACTATACCAGATGGTAGATCATCTCTGACTATACCAGAAGGTAGATCATCTCGGACTAATACCAGACGGTAGATCATCTCGGACTAATACCAGACGGTAGATCATCTCTGACTATACCAGAAGGTAGATCATCTCGGACTAATACCAGAAGGTAGATCATCTCTGACTATACCAGAAGGTAGATCATCTCGGACTATACCAGAAGGTAGATCATCTCGGACTAATACCAGAAGGTAGATCATCTCTGACTATACCAGACGGTAGATCATCTCGGACTAATACCAGACGGTAGATCATCTCTGACTAATACCAGACGGTAGATCATCTCTGACTATACCAGACGGTAGATCATCTCTGACTATACCAGACTGTAGATCATCTCTGACTATACCAGACGGTAGATCATCTCTGACTATACCAGACTGTAGATCATCTCTGACTAATACCAGACGGTAGATCATCTCTGACTATACCAGACTGTAGATAATCTCTGACTATACCAGACGGTAGATCATCTCTGACTATACCAGACTGTAGATCATCTCTGACTATACCAGACGGTAGATCATCTCTGACTATACCAGACTGTAGATCATCTCTGACTAATACCAGACGGTAGATCATCTCTGACTATACCAGACGGTAGATCATCTCTGACTATACCAGACTGTAGATCATCTCTGACTATACCAGACGGTAGATCATCTCTGACTATACCAGACGGTAGATCATCTCTGACTAATACCAGACGGTAGATCATCTCTGACTATACCAGACGGTAGATCATCTCTGACTAATACCTTTATGTAAATGTCCAACCTGTACTCAGGTTTTACCATTCAACATCAACAAATACACCACATATGTTTCATGTTCTCTTCCAAATCTCTCATACATCTCTAACCCACGTCCTCCTCTGTCCATGTGTAGATGGCATCGCGTGGCCATCAGTGTGGAGAAGAAGAGTGTGACCATCATTGTGGATTGTAAGAAGAAGCTGAGCAGGCCACTGAAGAGGAGCGACGGGGCAGCCATCAACACTGACGGCATCGTTGTCTTTGGAACCAGGATTCTGGATGAAGAAGTTTTTGAGGTAAGAACATTAAAGGCCCAGTGTAGTCCAAAACGTGATTATTCCTGTATTTTATATATATTTCCACACTATGAGGTTGGAACAATACTGTGAAATTGTGTGAAAATGATAAGGACATTGGCCGTTGCTTACTGTGCCACTGTGTTGTTGATTTTATATATGGATAGTATGCAGCAAATGTTGGATTGCTGTCTTTTTGGGACAGGCCTGTACCCGGGGCAAAAAGGGGGCTTAGTCCCTAGATAAAAATATCAAAAAAAAGTTCAAATGATTGATTGACAGGTTGGCGCAAAATCTGTAATTCCGCTGTGCTGTGTCAGCACTATGGACAGAGCACAGCGTGGTGTGTGTAAGGAGGCTATGGAAAGCCACTTGGGAAAATGGTTTCGGTTACCCGGTCATTTCCGGCTTTTGGACGATGAAATTGTATCTGGAAAAAAAAAAATCTGGGGCTGCTGAGGAGACAGAGAAAGCGAGAGAGGAGCCTTGGCCTAGGCTACTGTTGATTGTAAAGATGGAAAGCCTTTTTCATTGAAGGAAAACTCAAGTTATAGAGGGGAAAGCCTACTAACCAGGGCTCCAGATGGCCACCATTTAGTTGCATTTTGCCCTTTGACACCAGGTGGTGGGAGTTAGAATGTATTGGTTGCATCGGGGATGGTCTTAGGAGGCCTAAAACCATGATTCGGTCAAATTGTAAAGTGGATTAAGTCAGCCCCCCCCCCCCCAACTCTCTGATTCAGAGGGGTTGGGTTAAATGCAGAAGAC
Source organism: Oncorhynchus clarkii lewisi (assembly GCF_045791955.1). NCBI lineage: Eukaryota > Metazoa > Chordata > Actinopteri > Salmoniformes > Salmonidae > Oncorhynchus > Oncorhynchus clarkii. The sequence goes on along the minus strand of NC_092166.1, from coordinate 5,345,154 downwards.
ACATTTCAGTTGAAGGCATTCAGTTGTACAACTGACTAGGTATCCCCCTTATGCAGCCTACATAATAGTATACCCTGAAAAGTAAAAGCTTTCATTCCCGAAATAGGCTCGGCCGCTCTGTCCCACAACACACATTTTGGGACGTCATATGAACAAGATGAACTTTCATTCAGTTGTTCTGACTAGGTATCCCCCCTTTCATTTCACAACAGCTACCTTATACACACAAGTGTAAAGGGATGTAGAATATGTACATAAGGATATATGAATGAGTGATGGTACAGAATGGCATGGACAAGATGCAGTAGATGGTATAGAATACAGTATATACATATGAGATGAGTAATGTAGGGTATGTAAACATTATATTAAGTGGCATTGTTTAAAGTGGCTAGTGATACATGTATTACATGAAGATGGCAAGATGCAGTAGATTGTATAGAGTACAGGATATACATATGAGATGAGTAATGTAGGGTATGTAAACATTATATTAAGTGGCATTGTTAAAAGTGGCTAGTGATACATTTTTTACATACATTTTCCATTATTAAAGTCGCTGGAGTTGAGTCAGTGTCAGTGTGTTGGCAGCAGCCACTCAATGTTAGTGGTGGCTGTTTAACAGTCTGATGGCCTTGAGATAGAAGCTGTTTTTCAGTCTCTCGGCCCCAGCTTTGATGCACCTGTACTGACCTCACCTTCTGGATGATAGCGGGGTGAACAGGCAGTGGCTCGGGTGGTTGTTGTCCTTGATGATCTTTTTGGCCTTCCTGTGACATCGGGTGGTGTAGGTGTCCTTGAGGGCAGGTAGTTTGCCCCCGGTGATGCGTTGTGCAGACCTCACTACCCTCTGGAGAGCCTTACGGTTGTGGGTGGAGCTGTTGCCGTACCAGGCGGTGATACAGCCCGACAGGATGCTCTCGATTGTGCATCTGTAAAAGTTTGTGAGTGCATTTGGTGACAAGCCAAATATCTTCAGCCTCCTGAGGTTAAAGAGGCGCTGCTGCGCCTTCTTCACGACGCTGTCTGTGTGGGTGGACCAATTCAGTTTGTCCGGGATGTGTACGCCTAGGAACTTAAAACTTACTACCCTCTCCACTACTGTCCCGTCGATGTGGATAGTGGGGTGCTCCCCCTGCTGTTTCCTGAAGTCCACGATCATCTCCTTTGTTTTGTTGACGTCGAGTGTGAGGTTATTTTCCTGACACCACACTCTGAGGGCCCTCACCTCCTCCCTGTAAGCCGTCTCATCGTTGTTGGTAATCAAGCCTACCACTGTAGTGTCGTCCGCAAACTTGATGATTGAGTTGGAGGCGTGCGTGGCCACGCAGTCGTGGGTGAACAGGGAGTACATGAGAGGGCTCAGAACGCACCCTTGTGGGGCCCCAGTGTTGAGGATCAGCGGTGTGGAGATGTTGTTACCTACCCTCACCACCTGGGGGTGGCCCGTCAGGAAGTCCAGTACCCAGTTGCTCAGGGTGGGGTCGAGACCCAGGTTCTCGAGCTTGATGACGAGTTTGGAGGGTACTATGGTATTAAATGCTGACCTGTAGTCAATGAACAGCATTCTTACATAGGTATTCCTCTTGTCCAGATGGGATAGGGCAGTGTGGAGTGTGGTAGCGATTGCATTGTCTTTGGACCTATTGGGGCGGTAAGCAAATTGGAGTGGGTCTAGGGTGTCAGGTAGGCTGGAGTTGATATGGTCCTTGACTACTCTCTCAAAGCACTTCATGATGACGGAAGTGAGTGCTACGGGGCGGTAGTCGTTTAGCTCAGTTACCTTAGCTTTGTTGGGAACAGGAACAATGGTGGCCCTCTTGAAGCATGTGGGGACAGCAGACTGGGATAAGGATTGATTGAAAAAGTCCGTAAACACACCAGCCAGCTGGTCTGCGCATGCTCTGAGGACGCGGCTGGCTCTGCAGCCTTGCGAGGGTTAACACGTTTAAATGTTTTACTCACGTCGGCTGCAATGAAGGAGTGTCCGCAGGTTTTGGTAGCGGGCAGTGTCAGTGCCACTGTATTATCCTCAAAGCGAGCAAAGAAGTTATTTAGTCTGTCTAGGAGCAAGACATCCTGGTCCGCGACGGGGCTGGTTTTCTTTTTGTAATCCGTGATTGACTGTAGACCCTGCCACACACCTCTTGTGTCTGAGGTATGTCTGAGGTAATTGAACAGTAAATTATAACAACAAGAGCCTAATTCTCACAATACATGACGATCACTGGATTAGGTTGCACGTGTAACGGTCGTCGTATGAAGAAGGTGTGGACCAAGGTGCAGCGTGGTAAGTGTTCATATTATTTATTGAACTGAACACTAAATACAAAAATAACAAGAGAATAAATGAAACCCGAAACAGTCCCGTAAGGTGCAAACACTGATACGGAAAACAACTACCCACAAAAACCCTGTTTGGAAAAGCTACTTAAGTATGGTTCTCAATCAGAGACAACGATAGACAGCTGTCCCTGATTGAGAACCACACCCGGCCAAAACAAAGAAATACAAACACATAGAGAAAGAACATAGAATGCCCACCCAAATCACACCCTGACCAGCCCAAAAATAGAGACATAACAAGCTCTCTACGGTCAGGGCGTGACAGCACGACGCTGTGAAGGACTTGAGCAGATGAGAAGCCTACTCATTTGTTCTATTGCGTGATGTTGCAAAAACCAAATTGGTGCGACCAAAATCATGGGCTGGTGCCACCAACTGAAAAACTTAGTGGCACCAGGGGAAAATGTTAGTCTGGAGCCCTGCTACATGGGGAATGTCCTCCGTATGGGCATTTTTTAATATTGTACTGGACAAAGTTGAGAAGAATTTTGGCGCGGCCAAAGCAGATTATTGTGCAACTCGTTATTCAGCTAGGATACCATTTTGGAACTTTAATTTTTGTTGATAATAATTTGCCTTATTATTATTGTTGTATATCCTTGTTATTATTGTACGCCTATTTATTAATCCAAACTAATTCTTTAAATATGCAATATGTGTTTCGTTTCATTCTGTTGAGACATTTTAGTTGACTAAATTAAGTTTGATCGGTATTTTTAATTGTGTGCTCCATATTTAGTTAAAGATGGGTTATAAGTAGGTCTGTTATTGAATAAATATCATCAGCCTATTATTAGGTGTCAAGTGTTGGGTACAGTAGGCACTAGCCTTTCTTGGTAATTGCTGCAATACAGCCTGTTCAAAAGTTTTGTGGTATAAACCAAGTCTAAACCAGGTCTAAACCAGGTCTAAACCAGGTCTAAACCAGGTCTAAACCAGATCTGAACCAGGTCTGAACCAGGTCTAAACCAGTTCTAAACCAGGTCTAAACCAGGTCTGAACCAGGTCTGAACCAGGTCTGAACCAGGTCTAAACCAGGTCTAAACCAGGTCTGAACCAGGTCTAAACCAGGTCTGAACCAGGTCTGAACCAGGTCTAAACCAGGTCTGAACCAGGTCTAAACCAGGTCGCAAGTGTTTTGTTTCGTTCTGTTGCTGCCTTTTTCTTTGGCCAAATTAAGTTCCAACTGCAATGTAATGTTTGCCACAATATAACATCCTGCTCGTATTTTCACTATAAGCAATGACTTGACTTACTTTTAATATTACCTTAGTAAAGTTGATGAACTTTTGTGAAGATTTGGTGTGCTGTGGCTATTAGCTTATTAAACTGCAGGCCTATGATAGGAAGGCAGTACTCACAGGCGCTCCAAATGACTCCGAAGGTTGAATTTGAGATGAGGAAGAATGTTTTAGCCATACCAGAGTTACTCCTATAATAAGACAATATAATGCTTACCTTTAAACAAAATATTCTAACATAAAATTATCTAATTAACTAATTAACTAATTAGTAAATGTTGTATTAGAACATGGTTTACTATGTCACTGTATAGTTGATTTTACGTATGGTCTCTACTACAGTAGAGACAGGCCTCTCTTGTAAAAGAGATTGGATGGCCTGGAAATTAAAAAGGGATCGGTAAATATATTTCTGTTACTCTTGATCTTGTTCTTGACAAGCAATTACACGTTTACTTTTTCTCAGATCAGAGAAGTTTGGTAACAACCACAGAATCAGCTGCTACTGTTGTTTTTTTCTGATTCAGCTGGAAACATGATGTAGGTCAGTGGTCAATTTTCTGATTCAGCTGGAAACATGATGTAGGTCAGTGGTCAATTTTCTGATTCAGCTGGGAAACATGATGTAGGTCAGTGGTCAATGTTCTGATTCAGCTGGAAACATGATGTAGATAGAGACATACCCCAAGCGACTTAAAGCTGTAATCGCAGCAAAAGGTGGCGCTACAAAGTATTAACTTAAGGGGGCTGAATAATTTTGCACGCCCAATTTTTCAGTTTTTGATTTGTTAAAAAAGTTTGAAATATCCAATAAATGTCATTCCACTTCATGATTGTGTCCCACTTGTTGTTGATTCTTCACAAAAATACAGTTTTATATCTTTATGTTTGAAGCCTGAAATGTGGCAAAAGGTCGCAAAGTTCAAGGGGGCCGAATACTTTCGCAAGGCACTGTATAGTTTGTTGTATTACTCGTTTTTTCTACTGGACTGACGGTCTGCATCTGATGGTCAGTCTGTGGGGAGTGAGGGAGCATCTGATGGTCAGTCTGTGGGGAGGGAGGGAGCATCTGATGGTCAGTCTGTGGGGAGGGAGGGAGCATCTGATGGTCAGTCTGTGGGGAGGGAGGGAGCATCTGATGGTCAGTCTGTGGGGAGGGAGGGAGCATCTGATGGTCAGTCTGAGGGGAGGGAGGGAGCAGCGGTAAGGCTGCTTCTACCCTGACTCACTGTCCATCCGCTCTCCGTCCCTCCATAAAGGGAAAAGGGGACACAGTCTTCCAGCTGATGGTGAAACTCAAGTCGCACTGCATTCTTTCTGCCTCATGCACCAATTCATTGTTGTTACTGCGGTGACCAGAGAAAGTAAAAATATTCCTCGATATTAAATAAGACACAAGCCACTAATAATAACAACACAAGCATATCAGAACACTTTGATTTACTCATAGTATGCAGCTGCAGTGCTGGTTGTAGCATGAGTGGAAGTAGGGAGATTTTGTATGTATTTTATGTCTCATAAAAGTGTTGAACAATGTATTGACAGTGCTGAATAACAACTTAAACATGAACTAACTCATAAAAACAGCAGCTCTATGTTGTATTCGTTGAGTCTCTCTCTAGTCGTGGTTTCAAAAGTTTTTACATCTCAAAGTGTCAACGTTGCTGAGCGTCCGATTCTTCTTTTTTTACGGTCTATGGCGCGAGGAAACTGTACAGACACGGTGCTCTGAGCTATCTGATTGGCCAGCGGTAGGCCTGTAGGTGCACTTGATATGCTCTCTGGGCCAGCTGAGTTCTACCTTCAGTTGTACCTTCATCACTAGGGCTGCTGAATCAAGTGCACCTACCGCCAACAGCGCAAAATAAGTCAAATGTTTGGCGATCGACTAGGAATGACTTGGTGATCACTGACATACAGTAGATGAATGTGGATGGATCTTATTGGAGGCATAACTGCATAACAATTGGTCTCAATGATACTATTATTCAGCATGCATTGGACTCTACTGGCAGTGAGTAACGTTAGGAGTCATAAAGTTAATTTGTCTTCAGAAACCAGTTTCTTTATTTGACTTTCATACAATTCTTTCATAAATGGTTTTATGGACTATATAACAACAGTACTTGGCTTTCTGCACTTGGATAGAGCCCTGGACTGTGTCAAGGGAAAATGCCAGTTGTGTATGACTTTAAATGAGTTTTTTTCCCCTAAAAGAGGAATTGAGAAGAAAGTCTCCATAGAAGTGTGAAATAAGAAAATGATATGAGGGAGCATATTAAGGATCATTCATTTTTTGCCATGGAGGTTGTTTGTGACATAGAAAGTGCTGAGAGTTTTCAGTCATGAATAATATTGTCACTGACAGTTTTACTACTACAAAATGTCTTTATTTTGAGTCACTAGAGGACAAGGGGACTCAAAACCTGAGAATGTCAAGAAATAGGAATTCTGAATTTAATTGGTAGAGTAAAAATATGATTATGGCCTGAAGCATCCAATAAGTATTCCAATCCTAACATACATTTAAAGAGCAAATTGACCAGTATAGCTCTCATTACTCTTGACTTGATAATACTGAAGGTCTGACAATATACCTTAGCTGTGAACCCAGCTTGAAGAAAAGCCTTGATGTAGCTTGGATTATTTAATGATATTCGCAAATGGACCTCCAGTATAGCTCTAATTACTCCTAATAATAGACATCAGATCTTTCTCCTTTTCTCTTAACCCAGCTTTACCACAGACGGGTAGTTGAGAGGTCTAGGGAAACTATGAGCGACATGCTATATACCTACAGTATGATACACTAGCTGACATGGCAATAGCCCCAGTCTGTCAGACTGTCAAAGTACCTGTCTTGGTATTGAGAGTGAAACACTAACCTGAAAATATGTTGCCTACATGTATGGACAGCTAGCCAGCTATTTCTGCACTTAACCATACAGTAGAAATGAAGGGTTAGCATTTAGCTAATTAGCATTGGGACTCTCCCCACCACAGATATTTTTAATTTTTAACTGTCCCGAGGCCAGGTTCGGCGTGATGTGTGTGTTCTTTGTTTAAATGTAAATTATGTTAAACTGAGTGAAATTATAGAGCAATTTGGCCTCTTTTTCCTCTGTTTAGAAACAATGAGAAGAGAAAATGATTTTGTTTGTGCCAGGGGGAGACCCGGTTCGCACGTTGGAAGACGGTCCCAACTGGCACCCTATACACTATATAGTACTCTACTTTTAACCAGGGCCCGAAATGCACTATATAAAGAATGTAGTGCCATTTTGGACAGAGATGAGAGCTATTTCTTCATCTGTAATCATTTCCACTTCAACTTTAATAGGGTTTGTTGATTCATATCTTTGTTCCTCGGAGAGTATAGTTCCCCTAAATACTGCCATCTTGTTTCTAAGAGAATATAATTCCCCTAAATACTGCCATCTTGTTTCTAAGAGAGTATAGTTCCCCTAAATACTGCCATCTTGTTTCTGAGAGTATAGTTCCCCTAAATACTGCCATCTTGTTTCTAAGAGAATATAGTTCCCCTAAATACTTCCATCTTGTTCCTGACAGTATAGTTCCCCTAAATAGTTCCATCTTGTTTCTATGAGAGTATAGTTCCCCTTAATACTTCCATCTAGTTCCTAACAGTATAGTTCCCCAAAATACTTCCATATTTCTAAGAGAGTAGTAAATCTAAATACCGCCCAAGAGAGTATAGACTCGTTATTAACCTTCAGGTTCCTCCAGATATTGTTCTCTTCCTGTTTATAGGAGGATATAGATGTCATTGTTGAACACAGTGAAACGCTGCTTTTGTGTTTTGTTGCCAGATGATTGTGCTTAAAAAGTAGACTCAGCAATATGACATCATTCTCATTATGCACAGCAGGACAACTTCCTGAATGCAAATCTACTGAGGTGCCATTTTGGACGGAGATGAGAGATATTTTTTCAACTCTAATCATTTCCCTCTTCAATTTTAATAGCCTTGGGTTTGTTGATTCATATCTTTCTTTTTTTTTTGTATGCAAGCTGCACGCTAATGACCAGCCAGAGAAAGGCAGAGTCCGAGTGAAATTCCCCTGTAATAGAACGGTGTTGGTTGTAGTGTGGTGAAGATCGAGGCTCAGAGTTTTTGTTTTGCCATTTAGCCAAAAACTCACGCAGCCCAGTCCCTCCAAGGTGGACAAGCGTTCACAAATGCAGCTGTTAAAAACGAGGCCAGCAAACTTAATCCGTTAACCAATAACAAAACAAATCCAATTTTTATTTGTCGCATGCACCAAATACAACAGGTGTAGTAGACCTCACAGTGAAATGCTGAATACAACAGGTGTAGTATACCTTACAGTGAAATGCTGAATACAACAGGTGTAGTAGACCTTACAGTGAAATGCTGAATACAACAGGTGTAGTAGACCTTACAGTGAAATGCTGAATACAACAGGTGTAGGTAGACCTTACAGTGAAATGCTGAATACAACAGGTGTAGTAGACCTTACAGTGAAATGCTGAATACAACAGGTGTAGTAGACCTTACAGTGAAATGCTGAATACAACAGGTGTAGGTAGACCTTACAGTGAAATGCTGAATACAACAGGTGTAGTAGACCTTACAGTGAAATGCTGAATACAACAGGTGTAGTAGACCTTACAGTGAAATGCTGAATGCAACAGGTGTAGTAGACCTTACAGTGAAATGCTTACTTACAAGCCCTTAAACCAACAATGCCGTTTTAATAAAATTGTTTTAAGAACAAGTCTTATGTGTTATTGTTATTGTGAGTAATATAATGGAATTGAGGCAAATACGGTGTCTCTATTGCAACACGGTACTGTCAAGGTACCATTGTAGCACTATGAATAATGGCATCATTATGTCATCTTCTAATATTAAGTTATTTTAGTCTCAAATCAAATCAAATTTATTTATATAGCCCTTCGTACATCAGCTGATATTTCAAAGTGCTGTACAGAAACCCAGCCTAAAACCCCAAACAGCAAGCAATGCAGGTGTAGAAGCACGTTGGCTAGGAAAAACTCCCTAGAAAGGCCAGAACCTAGGAAGAAACCTAGAGAGGAACCAGGCTATGTGGGGTGGCCAGTCCTCTTCTGGCTGTGCCGGGTGGAGATTATAACAGAACATGGCCAAGATGTTCAAATGTTCATAAATGACCAGCATGGTCGAATAATAATAAGGCAGAACAGTTAAAACTGGAGCAGCAGCACGGCCAGGTGGACTGGGGACAGCAAGGAGTCATCATGTCAGGTAGTCCTGAGGCTCAGGTCAGTTGAAACTGGAGCAGATACAAGTACAGTATTAATACGCAAGTCTTAAAGAGACACTAAAGTATTGACAGACAGTCAACACCGTCAGCTATGACCTCCCAGGTCGATCAATAAAGGTGTTAATTAGGATGTATTTGGTGAAAAACGTTTTACTAAATCAGTGAACCGACTTGTCCGTGTGCCAAATGGTACCTTACACGGTGTAATACTTTTACCCAGGGTTCATAGGGAACGGGTGCCATTCGTGAACACAGTCTGTGACAGTTGACCCCGGGAGGTGCTTCTGGCGGGAAGATGCAGTACACTGATGGGATTGCTCTTGGCATCGTTATGACGATTAATTGATTCAAATTGATAGACATTCTGTGCACAGGAAGTTAAGTCAATTGTAAAGGGGGAGAATCACATGCACAGCAGACCAGGCCACTGTTAAATGACTGGTAATCACTGTGCTGTAAATCAATCAGGTAATCACTGTGCTGTTTATCAATCAGGTAATCACTGTGCTGTTTATCAATCAGGTAATCACTGTGCTGTAAATCAATCAGGTAATCACTGTGCTGTAAATCAATCAGGTAATCACTGTGCTGTAAATCAATCAGGTAATCACTGTGCTGTAAATCAATCAGGTAATCAACATGCTGTAAATCAATCAGGTAATCACTGTGCTGTAAATCAATCAGGTAATCACTGTGCTGTTTATCAATCAGGTAATCAACGTGCTGGAAATCAATCAGGTAATCACTGTGCTGTTTATCAATCAGGTAATCACTGTGCTGTAAATCAATCAGGTAATCACTGTGCTGTAAATCAATCAGGTAATCACTGTGCTGGAAATCAATCAGGTAATAACCGTGCTGTAAATCAATCAGGTAATCACTGTGCTGGAAATCAATCAGGTAATCACTGTGCTGTAAATCAATCAGGTAATCACTGTGCTGTAAACCAATCAGGTAATCACTGTGCTGTAAATCAATCAGGTAATCAACGTGCTGGAAATCAATCAGGTAATCAACGTGCTGGAAATCAATCAGGTAATCACTGTGCTGTTTATCAATCAGGTAATCACTGTGCTGGAAATCAATCAGGTAATCACTGTGCTGGAAATCAATCAGGTAATCACTGTGCTGGAAATCAATCAGGTAATCACTGTGCTGTAAATCAATCAGGTAATCAACGTGCTGGAAATCAATCAGGTAATCACTGTGCTGGAAATCAATCAGGTAATCACCGTGCTGTAAATCAATCAGGTAATCACCGTGCTGTAAATCAATCAGGTATTCACTGTGCTGTAAATCAATCAGGTAATCACTGTGCTGTAAATCAATCAGGTATTCACCGTGCTGTAAATCTATCAGGTAATCACTGTGCTGTAAATCAATCAGGTATTCACCGTGCTGTAAATCTATCAGGTAATCACTGTGCTGTAAATCAGTCAAGTAATCACCGCAGTGTAAATCAATCAGGTAATCACCGTGCTGTAAATCAATCGGGCATAGAACAAACAGTGAAGACCTGATTGGAAGTGTTCTTCGTCTTCATCTCTTCATGATAATGATCTAGTCACAGTGTGTTGAACCATGTCAACATGATAAACAATCTTTTCCCAACTTTGGAAAGAGCCAATAGTTGTACTCCTAGCGGGTAATCTATTAGAAACAATATGTCAGTATTTAGGAGAACTATAATCTATTAGAAACAAGATGTCAGTATTTAGGAGAGAACAATAATCTATTATAAACAAGATGTCAGTATTTAGGAGAGAACAATAATCTATTATTAACAAGATGTCAGTATTTAGGAGAGAACAATAATCTATTATAAACAAGATGGCAGTATTTAGGGGAACTATACTCTCTGAGGAACAAGATGGCAGTATTTAGGGGAACTATACTCTCTGAGGAACAAGATGGCAGTATTTAGGAGAACTGTACTATCTTAGGAACAAGATGGCAGTATTTAGGGGAACTATACTCTCTGAGGAACAAGATGGCAGTATTTAGGAGAACTGTACTATCTTAGGAACAAGATGGCAGTATTTAGGGGAACTATACTCTCTGAGGAACAAGATGGCAGTATTTAGGGGAACTGTACTATCTTAGGAACAAGATGGCAGTATTTAGGGGAACTATACTCTCTGAGGAACAAGATGGCAGTATTTAGGAGAACTGTACTATCTTAGGAACAAGATGGCAGTATTTAGGGGAACTGTACTATTTTAGGAACAAGATGGAAGTATTTGAGGCACTTGAACGTGTTATCGTGCAGGTATAAACTTGACTCCCATCCGTTCTGTTCCGCATATGGCTGCCTCACCGCTGCTGAGCTGATTTTATAAGCAGGTGTTAGATCTGTAACGGAGAGGAGAATAGAGGCAGGGCAGAGTGGAGGCGAAGAAAGGCTGAGGCTGGGGAAAAATGTGGTCAGTGTGTGCTTTGTGTTGGCCCGCTGCTCACAGCTGTTTTAGTGATATTGCCACTGACTGAACGAACCAGTCCGGACTGGACCTCCGAACCAACCAACGGCTTGTTTGTTCTTCTTTCTCTTCTCCTCTCTCGTTCAAATGAAAGCCACGGGATGTTCTGAAGCTGATGTCATCTGTTCTGTAGCCTGTATGCTATAATTCATTCATGGATGGGTTGTCGGTTCTGTATCTGTTAGTAGTTGGTTGTCTGTATGTTAGGGTAGTGGGCAGGTTAGCAAATTCCCTGAAGCAGGAGAGTCCTGACTATGGAATCACTATGGAACTTTCCACAGGACATTCCGTCTAAAATGGTATCTATAAACTGGGAGAGATCTTTCACCACTCTACAAGCATTTCCTCTCCTCTCCTCTCCTCTCCTCTCCTCTCCTCTCCTCTCCTCTCCTCTCCTCTCCTCTCCTCTCCTCTCCTCTCCTGTGAGGTAACAGACCCCAGTAGTACTGTGATGTAACAGACTAACAGACCCCAGTAGTACTGTGAGGTAACAGACTAACAGACCCCAGTAATACTGTGAGGTAACAGACTAACAGACCCCAGTAGTACTGTGAGGTAACAGACTAACAGACCCCAGTAGTACTGTGAGGTAACAGATTAACAGACCCCAGTAGTACTGTGAGGTAACAGACTAACAGACCCCAGTAATACTGTGAGGTAACAGACTAACAGACCCCAGTAGTACTGTGAGGTAACAAACTAACAGACCCCAGTAATACTGTGAGGTAACAGACTAACAGACCCCAGTAATACTGTGAGGTAACAGACTAACAGACCCCAGTAGTACTGTGAGGTAACAGACTAACAGACCCCAGTAGTACTGTGAGGTAACAGACTAACAGACCCCAGTAGTACTGTGAGGTAACAGACTAACAGACCCCAGTAGTACTGTGAGGTAACAGACTAACAGACCCCAGTAGTACTGTGAGGTAACAGACTAACAGACCCCAGTAGTACTGTGAGGTAACAGACTAACAGACCCCAGTAGTACTGTGAGGTAACAGACTAACAGACCCCAGTAGTACTGTGAGGTAACAGACTAACAGTACTGTGATGTAATGGTCCAAGACGCTCTGAGCTGCTGATGGGAAGGGACACACACACACACACACACACACACACACACACACACACACACACACACACACACACACACACACACACACACACACACAGGATGTGTGGAAGAGGGGTATCAGAGGAGAAAAGAAAGGAGAGAGTATGTGGAAGAGGTGTATCAGAGGAGAAAAGAAAGGAGAGAAGGGGGCAGAAAGTCCTAAATATTATTTGGTTTTAGTGAGTTACTGGGTCTGTGTGTTAAGGGGCACCTTATACCCCACACTACCAGATCATATAGGGAATAGGGTACCTTATACCACACACTACCAGATCATATAGGGAATAGGGCACCTTATACCCCTCACTACCAGATCATATAGGGAATAGGGCACCTTATACCCCACACTACCAGATCATATAGGGAATAGGGCACCTTATACCCCACACTACCAGATCATATAGGGAATAGGGCACCTTATACCCCACACTACCAGATCATATAGGGAATAGGGCACCTTATACCCCACACTACCAGATCATATAGGGAATAGGGCACCTTATACCCCACACTACCAGATCATATATAGGGAATAGGGTGCCATAGGGCTCTGGTCTAAAGTAGTGCACTATGTAGGGAATAGGGTGCCATAGGGCTCTGGTCTAAAGTAGTGCACTCTGTAGGGAATAGGGTGCCATAGGGCTCTGGTCTAAAGTAGTGCACTCTGTAGGGAATAAGGTGCCATAGGGCTCTGGTCTAAAGTAGTGCACTATACAGGGAATAGGGTGCATTTTTGTACTGAACCACTGACTGCTGGGAAGAAGTAGGTAGCATTAATATTCCATCTACACATGGCATCTGTCTGCTCACAATAATGGATAATACATGTTTTCTACCTCCGCTCTGCTCCCACAAAGACGGAGTTTGATGAAATCTGGGGAAAATCTGGAAGATATTCAAGTCAAGATTATTAGATTTTTGTTCTTTCTATTCGTTGCACAGTTTGGTGGAATCGGGAATCTGTCTATCTGGGCTTTTTGTCTGTTTCTGAACTTTTTGTCTGTTTCTGAGCTTTTTGTCTCTTTCTGAGCTTTTTTGTTGTCTGTTTCTGAGCTTTTTTGTCTGTTTCTGAGCTTTTTGTCTCTTTCTGAGCTTTTTGTCTCTTTCTGAGCTTTTTAGTGTTTTCGTGTTCCCAGTTTAGATCAAAAGCACTGTATTTGGATTAAAAACAAAATTGTCTTCAGTTTAAGCTGGGCATTTGGATAATGGTAGCAACTCCTGATATGATGAAATCTAAACTACATTATAATGATCAACTGAATTGATGAAGAGCACCTCAAATGTTCATTTTATTGGTGGCCTTGGCAACCAACCTGAGTCAGCAGAGGTTGGAGGTCTGGATACACTCCTCGAGTGTTTTTTTTAACTTTATTTATTTAACTGAGTAAGTCAGTTAAGAACAAATTCTTATTTTCAATGACAGCCTTGGTACAGAGGGTTTACTGCCTTGTTTCAGGGCCAGAACAACAGATTTTTTTTACCTTGTCAGCTCAGGGACTTGATCTTGCAAACTTTACAGTTACTAGTCCAACACTCTAACCACTAGGCTACCTGCCACCCCAAGTAAGTCTTTAAAAAAAAATCATACATTAAATAAGGTTTATTTGAAAATCTTACATAGTTTTTGATAGTTCCTTACTCATGATGGTTCATTTGTGTGTACCCCTTTAAGAGCGTCCCACGACTCTGCGCCAGGAAAAAGTAAGTGTACTTAAACATTAACCCAGAAACAGATCTGGAACCAGTCTACAGGTGTGACATTACAATTTTGTTACAACAGTTGGCTGTGACACCAACAGATCTGGGACCAGTCTACAGTTGTGGCATTACAATTTTGTTACAACAGTTGGCTGTGACACCAACAGATCTGGGACCAGTCTACAGTTGTGACATTACAATTTTGTTACAACAGTTGGCTGTGACACCAACAGATCTGGGACCAGTCTACTGTTGTGACATTACAATTTTGTTACAACAGTTGGCTGTGACACCAACAGATCTGGGACCAGTCTACAGTTGTGGCATTACAATTTTGTTACAACAGTTGGCTGTGACACCAACAGATCTGGGACCAGTCTACAGTTGTGACATTACAATTTTGTTACAACAGTTGGCTGTGACACCAACAGATCTGGGACCAGTCTACTGTTGTGACATTACAATTTTGTTACAACAGTTGGCTGTGACACCAACAGATCTGGGACCAGTCTACAGGTGTGACATTACAATGTTGTTACAACAGTTGGCTGTGACACCAACAGATCTGGGACCAGTCTACAGTTGTGACATTACAATTTTGTTACAACAGTTGGCTGTGACACCAACAGATCTGGGACCAGTCTACAGGTGTGACATTACAATGTTGTTACAACAGTTGGCTGTGACACCAACAGATCTGGGACCAGTCTACTGTTGTGACATTACAATGTTGTTACAACAGTTGGCTGTGACACCAACAGATCTGGGACCAGTCTACAGTTGTGACATTACAATGTTGTTACAACAGTTGGCTGTGACACCAACAGATCTGGGACCAGTCTACAGTTGTGACATTACAATTTTGTTACAACAGTTGGCTGTGACACCAACAGATCTGGGACCAGTCTACAGTTGTGACATTACAATTTTGTTACAACAGTTGGCTGTGACACCAACAGATCTGGGACCAGTCTACAGGTGTGACATTACAATGTTGTTACAACAGTTGGCTGTGACACCAACAGATCTGGGACCAGTCTACAGTTGTGGCATTACAATTTTGTTACAACAGTTGGCTGTGACACCAACAGATCTGGGACCAGTCTACAGGTGTGGCATTACAATTTTGTTACAACAGTTGGCTGTGACACCAACAGATCTGGGACCAGTCTACAGTTGTGGCATTACAATTTTGTTACAACAGTTGGCTGTGACACCAACAGATCTGGGACCAGTCTACAGGTGTGACATTACAATGTTGTTACAACAGTTGGCTGTGACACCAACAGATCTGGGACCAGTCTACAGTTGTGACATTACAATTTTGTTACAACAGTTGGCTGTGACACCAACAGATCTGGGACCAGTCTACAGGTGTGACATTACAATTTTGTTACAACAGTTGGCTGTGACACCAACAGATCTGGGACCAGTCTACAGGTGTGACATTACAATTTTGTTACAACAGTTGGCTGTGACACCAACAGATCTGGGACCAGTCTACAGTTGTGGCATTACAATTTTGTTACAACAGTTGGCTGTGACACCAACAGATCTGGGACCAGTCTACAGTTGTGGCATTACAATTTTGTTACAACAGTTGGCTGTGACACCAACAGATCTGGGACCAGTCTACAGTTGTGGCATTACAATTTTGTTACAACA
>NC_092166.1:5159322-5324322 GCF_045791955.1 Oncorhynchus clarkii lewisi | reverse complement strand
CTGGGTTCACTGCCTTGGGTAGAACAACAGCTTTTCACCTTGTCAGCTTGGGAATTCGATCCAGCAGCCTTTCGGTTACTGGCCCGACACGATTAACGGCTGGCTACCTGTCTCCCTACAGGGTAGTGTTGGGTAGAGTTGGTCAGTTGGTCAGCATGGGTAAATCTCTACAGCTCGTCCACTGACGACTTAAGTTGTTATGGTAGTCGTTTTCCCAGGACTTCACTTGAGAAAGCATTGTGTTTACACACTGTACAGAACAAAAAACACACACTGCAGTAGATATTAATAAAGCAGATTTTTATCACTATCAATTCATCACTGTTAAGCTACCTTGGCAAAACTCCCTCTTTATTACCAGAACCAGACAATACTGTAAATCATTCACTGTAATCCCTATCAGAGAGATGTACAAGACAAAACCAGAGACAGACAGAGAGAGACAGAGACAGACAGACAGAGAGAGACAGAGACAGACAGACAGAGAGAGACAGAAAGACAGACAGAGAGACAGACAGACAGAGAGAGACAGAGAGAGACAGAGAGAGAGACAGAGAGAGAGACAGAGAGAGAGAGAGAGAGAGTTTTGAGTTGAGTTTTTATAAAACCTTTATTTTTTACTCAAATGTTAACATAAAATAATGACACACTGCCTTTTCAGAAATAAAACAACAAATGTAATTCCTAAACAAAAATAAAAACATAACATATACATTCAACTTATTTCAGCAGCAAAAAATAATTTCCCCTCCTCTACAAAACAAAGCGCTCCTTCGTAGGCCCACTTCTCCTCAAATAATAGGAGATCTTTTACAGCTGAAAAGAACTCAAAATCTACTTTTATTCTTGCTTTCACTAAACCTTTAAAAACACATCTTACATCCTGCCCATATCCCGTTTCTATCTTATGTTTCCTACTCAGAAAAATTGACATCTTAGCTTGTCCCAAAACAAAATTTAACATTTGACATTTTCTTTTCTGTTGTTTACTATAATGAAACCCCAAAATAAAAACAGTGTTATTGAAAAACTCCCCTACAGCTTTAAACAAAGATTCCAGCATTTCCAATAGCGGTTTTATCCTCTCACACTCCATAAAACAGTGACAAATGGTTTCTCTTATATTACAAAAAGGACATCCATCTCTAACATCTGAGTTAATAACAGATACAAAAGCATTAACTGCAATGATGCCATGTAAAACCCTCCATTGCATATCACCAGTACCCTTTTGTAACGGTGGTTTGTACAGTGCTCTCCATGCTGGCTTTACCTTGTCATCAATGCCCAATTTTACCCTCCATGGAGTATCTTTTCTATTTTTCAATTTATCTTTATTCAACACCTTGACACACCCCCTATACAAGTCCTTCCCATTCACCTCATCCAAACCCACCTCCTCCAACCCTCTCAAATCCAGCAATAACGCCTTTCTTTCTGACTCTGGGATATTTGGTGTAATCCCTAGTTTTGGAAATGAGACGTCTTCATCTTGCACAATCTTCTTGTGGCTACTAAGCATACCCCATTCTTCCGCTGACAGAGCCTTCCTACAGCTCCCCAGCATTTGTCCGACAATCCTTTCCGACCTCATCCCCAAATGTTCTGCCACCCGTCTTCCATCCATTAAGGCGGGCCCAGCCATGGCCATTAACTGTCTTAAGGTGATGATTTTCCCCTTCACCAGAATCTTGGAGAAATGTGGAACAGCTGCAGTTGTACAGTCCAGTCTTGCCCCATACACCAGAGGTTCCTCCAACAGCCAATGCACTGACTCCGCTGAAGTTCTTCTGGACACCTTCATTACGCTCCACACTCTGAGAAGGCCTCTGTAAAACGGAGGTACTCCCTCCCTAGAAATCTGGCTAATATCAACCAGAAATAAAGCCTTCTTTAAACCTAATCCTCCAACCCGCTGTAATATAAGACCTGCCACCCCTCTCCACACCACATTTTCCGGTCCATAAAGCAACCTTTGAATAAACTGAAACCGGAAAGCAGCAGCCCTACTAGCAAGATGTACAAGACCTTGTCCCCCCTCCTCTTTTGACAAATACAAAACACTTTGTGGAACCCAGTGATATTTATCCCAAAAGAAATCCACAATAATTGCCTGTATCTTAGCCAGAAGGCCAGATGGTGGTTCTAAAACTGACAACCGATGCCACAGTGCAGATGCAATCACATTGTTAACTATAATAGTACGCCCCCTGTATGACATACGAGATAGTAACCAACGCCATCTCCTCATCCTCCCTTCCACCATTTCAACCACCCCACTCCAATTTTTTTCCATAGTCCCCTCATCTCCTAGGTACACTCCAAGATACTTAAAACCTCCCTTACACCATTCTAGCCCCCCTGGCAAAGCCATGATCCCCCCAGACCATTCTCCAATCTGTAAAGCACAACTCTTTTCCCAATTTACCTTTGCAGAGGATATTCCCCTAAAACGATCAACCATTAGACTCAAACTATCCACCTCCGCTTGATTTTTCACTAGCACAACTACATCATCAGCATAGGCTGAAAGACGAATAGGAGGAATATCCTCTGAAAGGCACACCCCTGCAATACGACTTCTAATGCTATTTAGTAGTGGCTCTATAGCAATAGCATATAACATCCCTGACATAGAACATCCCTGCCTAATACCTCTACACACTTTAAAAGGAGCACTCAAACCACCGTTAACTTTCAATACACTTTCAATGTCACCATATATCACCTTTATCATGGCAATAAAACCAGAGCTGAACCCAAACGCTTCAAACGTGTGCCATAAATATTGATGTTCAACTCGGTCAAATGCCTTTTCCTGATCAATTGAAATTAGACCAGCATCCAACCCAATAGCCCTAGAGACGTCCAAAAAATCACGAATCAGAGAAATGTTATCCCCTATCTGCCTGCCAGGAACACAGTAGGACTGATCCGTATGTATGATTTGCCCCATCACCTCCCTCAGCCTGTTGGACAAAGCCTTTGACAATATTTTATAATCAGTACACAATAAAGCCACCGGCCTCCAGTTCTTCACCTCCCTCGGGTCACCCTTTTTAGGCAGTAGGGTGAGGACAGCCCTTCTGCAGCTTATTGGTAGTAACCCTCCGGTTAAACTATCATTAGCTACTTCTAACCAATCCTCTCCCAACATAGCCCAAAAAGACTTAAAAAAGTCAACGGGAAGCCCATCAATGCCTGGTGCCCTTCCATTTTCCATGCCTTTTAATGCAGTGTATAAATCCTGCAAAGACAATGGTTGCTCAAGCTCAACCTGAGCTTCTGCAGGCACCTTTGGGAGCCCATCAAAGAACTGCTGTGTCACTGTTTTGTCCTCTTTGTACTCACACTTGTAGAGCTCAGCATAGAACTCTACTGCCCTCTTTCTAATTTCACTAGGGCTAGTGAGCTCTTGTCCAACAGCTGATTTGAGACAATGAATAATTTTTCTTTGTCCATTCTTTTTCTCTAAACCAAAGAAAAATTTGGATGAGGCATCCATTTCAGATATGCCCTGAAATTTACTTCTCACCAATGCCCCCTGTGCTCTGATACCCAGCAGATCTGCCAATGCAGCTTTTCTCCTCTTGAGGGCCTGAGTATGGCCTCGATCTCCTGTGGTCTCAACCAACGTCATGAGTTCCACTATTTCAATCTCTAGGGCTTTCATTGATCTGGTGATATCCTTGGTGACATTCCTTGTGTATTGATTACAAAATTGTTGAATCTGGATCTTCCCTATATCCCACCATTGTTGAAGGGATACAAAACTGGCCTTTTGAGACCTCCACCTCTCCCAAAAAAAACTGAAACAATTCCTGAAGTGAGCATCACTCAATAAAGTTATATTAAAATGCCAGTATGCGCTTTTAGGTTTTACATCGTTAATGAACACCACCTCTGTTATTAAACAATGATCAGAAAATCCCACTGGAGTTATCACACTTGATTTACAGACCTGAGATTGATGCTCAAAAACATAAAACCTATCTAACCTGGCCATAGAGATGATGTTCTCTCTCACATGCGCCCAGGTGTACTGCCTTGTTCCTCCATGTTGACTCCTCCAAATATCACACAGTTCATTTGTTACAATAAGGCGTTTTAAAAACGTCCTTGAGGCTATATGAGGTTCTTGGTGATTTCTATCTAAATCACTAACTGTGCAGTTAAAATCCCCAGCAATAAACAAATAATCTTCTTTGTTACATTTCTCAATGGTATTTGATAATGTCTCTAAAAAACCTACCCTCTCAACTGTCACCACAGGGGCATATACATTTATCAGACACATATTGATGTTTTCATACCTTGCTCTAACTTTTAATAACCTCCCCTCAACTACCTCTTCAACCTCATATGACAAAGGCAAAAACCCTTTTGAGAACAAGATAACCACACCCCCACTTTTTGAGTTTTTATGACTACACACCACTGTCCCCCCCCACTCCTGTTGCCACATAACTTCATTTTCCAAATTACTATGCGTTTCTTGTAGAAAAATTATGTCACTTCCCTTTCCCCTCATTAACTCATACACCATGGCTCTTTTTTTAACATCTCTTGCCCCATTTACGTTTAAAGAAGAGATCTTAAAACTGCTCATGGAAAAGAAAAAAATACAGAGGAAGATACAGCCACCACATCTCTTTACAGAGTTAAAACTGCAACTGAACTCTTTCATTTTCTTTAGAATTTGCATCACTTATTACTCTCGTGACCACTTTCTTGAGTCTAGCAATTTCAGGGCTTTTCAAACCTCCCCCTGTAATTTTTGACATCAGAAACTTTGCTGATTCAATAAACAATTCACGTTCAGGGAAAAAATCAGTTACATTGTAATCCTGCATATATTTCTTCCCTTTTGTCAACTTCAGAAATTGACGTATCTTCTCGATCCCATACCTCCCTTCCACCCCATCTATCTCACTATATTGTTGTGACGCGTCAGATGACTCACTCTCGCTATCCTCCCCAGAAGAAAACCCCATCTCTACAACCTGGTCATCTTCACCTGATTTATCCATCTCTACCTTTCTCTTAGAATTAGACCCTTCACCACCCCTTAAATTCTTCCTTTTACTCCTCGGTATTTTGAAAACATCCGCTTCCTTTTCCGTTATTTCAATCTCCTCTTGACCTCCAATTTCATTTTCCAGCACCACCTCAGCGACGGCAGTCGCAATCTCACCTAGTGTTTCCCCTCCCTCTTTGTTCTGATCTACCACAATTGCCCCCGTATCCACAATGCCTTCCTCTCCTACTTTTCCAACCACATCTGCCCACCTTCTCTCTTCCCCTACACCTGTAGTATTTTCATCCCTTCGCTGTGGTACGTTAGTTGCACCCGCACTAAAGCTACTACCAGGCTCAGCGCGTTCATTCTCGGGACAATTACGCACCAAATGCCCCTCTCTTCCACATCCAAAACATTTCATTGATTCAGTAGATGCATAGAAGACATAATCAAATCCATCAATCTTAAAACTAAACGCTAAATTCAGTTCATCTCCTTCCTTTTTTAAAATCATATGCACTTGTCTCCTATGAGACACGACATGTTTCAACAACGGAGATTTGCATCCAAAAGGAACCTTCTTTATTGTAGATACGATTTGACCATGGCGAGATAACTCTCGCTCTAACACTTCATCTCTAACAAATGGTGGCACGTTAGAAAGCATAACTTTCTTCGCCGGATTCATAAGCGGAAATACCGGCGTCTGTGTCTCCCGCAACACAACACCCCTCTCAACTATCTTATTCACCTTTTCAATTGAATCTAAGAATATCACTACAGCGCTATTCATCCTTGAGGCTGATTTAATGCTATCATACCCAATGATAGCACCCACAGCCAAGCTACATTCTTCCACTGAACACCCAGCCGCAGCAGGAATTTTTACTCCATGCCTCCGACTAAGTTTTTCAAACTCTACATTTCCGCGAGTGGCCATTGCAACCAGCCCCACCCGCTGGTTGTGCCCTCGCGAAAAACCAACCTCAAAGATCCCACCACCCCTATACGTGCTTATTGATAATTAAAACAATATACCCTTAAAACAACTAAACTAATCAATATATATATATATGTACATACCAAAACCCAATAGAGTGAAAAGAAATTCCATTCGCTCTCACAAACACTCTGCTTGACGACTCACTCCCAGCATGCACTCCGACGAGAGAGAGAGAGAGAGAGAGAGAGACAGAGAGAGACAGAGAGAGAGAGACAGAGAGAGAGAGAGAGAGACATTTCTTCCCACAGGGCCTTGGAGTGAGACAGGGATGCATCTTAAGCCCCACCCTCTTCAACATATATGTCAATGAATTGCCGCGTGCATTAGAAAAGTCTGCAGCACCCGGCTTCACCCTACTAGAATCTCAAGTCAAATGTCTTCTGTTTGCTGATGATCTGGTGCTTCTGTCACCAACCAAGGAGGGCCTACAGCAGCACCTAGATATTCTGCACAGATTCTGTCAGACCTGGGCCCTGACAGTAAATCTCAGTAAGACCAAAATAATGGTGTTCCAAAAAAGGTCCAGTCGCCAGGACCACAAATACAAATTTCATCTAGACACCGTTGCCGTAGAGCACACAAAAAAACTATACATACCTTGGCCTAAACATTAGCGCCACAGGTAACTTCCACAAAGCTGTGAATGATCTGAGAGACAAGGCAAGAAGACCTTCTATGCCATCAAATGGAACATAAAATTTGACATACCAATTAGGATCTGGCTAAAAATACTTGAATCTGTTATAGAACCCATTGCCCTTTATGGTTGTGAGGTCTGGGGTCCGCTCACCAACCAATAATTCACAAAATGGGACAAACACCAAAATATCCTCTGTGTACAACGTAGAACACCAAATAATGCACGCAGAGCAGAATAAGGCCGATACTCACAAATTATCAAAATCCCGAAAAGAGCTGTTAAATTCTGCAACCACCTAAAAAGACCCAAACCTTCCATAACAAAGTTTTCCACATGGGAAAGAATTAACAAAGTAACTGAGCAAACTAGAATACTATTTGGCCTATTTGGTACAGAGAGTGCATAGTGGCAGAATAACTGACCACTGTGACTGACCCAAACTTAAGGAAAGCTTTGATTATGTACGGACTCAGTGAGCATAGCCTTACTATTGAAAAAGGCCACCGTCTTCTCTTGAGACATGGCTCTCAAGAGAAGACAGGCTATGTGCTCACTGCCCACAAAATGAGGTGGAAACTGAGCTGCACTTCCTAACCTGCTGCCCAATGTATGACCATATTAGAGACACATATTTCCCTCAGATTACACAGATCCACAAAGAATTTGAAAACAACCCCAATTTTGATAAACTCCCATATCTACTGGGTGAAATTCCACAGTGTGCCATCACAGCAGCAAGATTTGTGACCTGTTGCCACAAGAAAAGGGCAACCAGTGAAGAACAAACACCATTGTAAATACAACCCATATTTATGCTTATTTATTTTCCCTTTTGTACTTTAACCATTTGTACATTGTCACAGCACTGTAAATATACATAATATGACATTTGTAATGTCTTTATTGTTTTGGAAGTTCTGTTAGTGTAATGTTTACTGTTAATTTTTATTGTTTATTTCACTATTATCTACTTCACTTGCTTTGGCAATGTTAACATATGTTTCCCATGCCAATAAAGCCCCTTGAATTGAATTGAATTGAGAGAGAGAGAGAGAGAGAGAGAGAGAGAGAGAGAGAGAGAGAGAGAGACAGAGAGAGAGAGAGAGAGACAGAGAGAGAGAGAGATATAGAGAGAGAGACAGAGAGAGAGAGAGAGAGAGAGAGACACAGAGAGAGAGAGACAGAGAGAGAGAGAGAGAGAGAGAGAGAGAGAGAGAGAGAGAGAGAGAGAGAGAGAGAGAGAGAGAGAGAGAGAGAGAGAGAGCGAGAGAGAGAGAGAGCGATACAGTGATAGAGAGATACAGTGATAGAGAGATACAGTGATAGAGAGATACAACACTGTATATATATATAATATGACATTTGTAATGTCTTTACTGTTTTGAAACCTCTGTATGTGTAATGTTTACTGTTAATTTTTGTTGTTTTTCACTTTATATATTCACTTTGTATGTTGTCTACCTCACTTGCTTTGGCAATGTTAAAACATGTTTCCCATGCCAATAAAGCCCTTGAATTGAATTGAATTGATACAGAGATAGAGAGATAGAGAGATAGAGAGTGATAGAGAGATAGAGAGATACAGTGATAGAGAGATAGAGAGATACAGTGATAGAGAGATACAGAGAGATAGAGAGCGAGAACTTCTGTGAGTGTAATGTGGGAAACAGAACATTTTTGTTGATGAGGTTGGCGTGGAAAAAACACTTGGAAATTAAAGAGGTCTAGCTGAACACTCAGTCAATTACGAACAAGATACTCTACATCCGTTAACTTCATTCATTTTTACAGTATGAGTTTTTTTACAGTAATATTATTTTTACAGTTTGAGTCTTTTTACAGTAAGACTATCTTCCAGTAATAATACTTTACAGTAAGAGTATTTTTTTACAGTAAAAATATTTTCATAGTAAGAGTATTTTTACAGTAAGAGTCTTTTTACAGTAAGAGTCTTTACACTAAGAGTATTTTCACAGTATGCGTATTTTTAAAGTAAGAGTATTTTTACAGTAAGACTCTATTTACAGTATGAGTATTCTTACAGTACGAGTATTGGCTGTCATTCATTAAGACATTAAGGGTGATTTTAGTTAGACGTGTGCCTGATGATGATGATTAGGTACAAACAGTACATCTATGTATCTACAGTATAAACGTTGTCTGTGTAGGTACCATGGCTGTCTGTCATTCAGTGGGTTGTTAAAGAGATTGGTATTAAGAAGTTCGGCAACTTTGGCAAGGCATAATATAATATAATGTTTTTATTTAAATATGAAAGTCAGTTAAGAACAAATTCTTATTAACAATGACGGCCTAGGAACAGTGGGTTAACTGCCTTGTTCAAGGGGCAGAACTATAGATTTTTACCTTGTCAGTTCAGGGGATTCGATCTAGCAACCTTTCGGTTACTGGCCCAACGCCCTAACCACTAGGCTGGCTACCTGCCACTCTGATTATTATTATGATCAAATCAAATCAAATCAAATCAAATTTATTTATATAGCCCTTCGTACATCAGCTGATATCTCAAAGTGCTGTACAGAAACCCAGCCTAAAACCCCAAACAGCAAGCAATGCAGGTGTAGAAGCACGGTGGCTAGGAAAAACTCCCTAGAAAGGCCAAAACCTAGGAAGAAACCTAGAGAGGAACCAGGCTATGTGGGGTGGCCAGTCCTCTTCTGGCTGTGCCGGGTGGAGATTATAACAAAACATGGTCAAGATGTTCAAATGTTCATAAATGACCAGCATGGTCGAATAATAATAAGGCAGAATAGTTGAAACTGGAGCAGCAGCACAGTCAGGTGGACTGGGGACAGCAAGGAGTCATCATGTCAGGTATTCCTGGGGCATGGTCCTATGGCTCAGGTCCTCCGAGAGAGAGAAAGAAAGAGAGAATTAGAGAGAGCATATGTGGGATGGCCAGTCCTCTTCTGGCTGTGCCGGGTGGAGATTATAACAGAACATGGCCAAGATGTTCAAATGTTCATAAATGACCAGCATGGTCGAATAATAATAAGGCAGAACAGTTGAAACTGGAGCAGCAGCACAGCCAGGTGGACTGGGGTCAGCAAGGAGTCATCATGTCAGGTAGTCCTGGGGCATGGTCCTAGGGCTCAGGTCCTCCGAGAGAGAGAAAGAGAGAAAGAGAGAAGGAGAGAATTAGAGAACGTACACTTAGATTCACACAGGACACCGAATAGGACAGGAGAAGTACTCCAGATATAACAAACTGACCCTAGCCCCCCGACACATAAACTACTGCAGCATAAATACTGGAGGCTGAGACAGGAGGGGTCAGGAGACACTGTGGCCCCATCCGAGGACACCCCCGGACAGGGCCAAACAGGAAGGATATAACCCCACCCACTTTGCCAAAGCACAGCCCCCACAACACTAGAGGGATATCTTCAACCACCAACTTACCATCCTGAGTCAAGGCTGAGTATAGCCCACAAAGACCTCCGCCACGGCACAACCCAAGGGGGGGGGGGGGGGCGCCAACCCAGACAGGATGACCACATCAGTGACTCAACCCACTCAGGTGACGCACCCCCTCCAGGGACGGCATGAGAGAGCCCCAGTAAAGCCAGTGACTCAGCCCCTGTAATAGGGTTAGAGGCAGAGAATCCCAGTGGAAAGAGGGGAACCGGCCAGGCAGAGACAGCAAGGGCGGTTCGTTGCTCCAGAGCCTTTCCGTTCACCCTCCCACTCCTGGGCCAGACTACACTCAATCATATGACCCACTGAACAGATGAGTCTTCAGTAGAGACTTAAAGGTTGAGACCGAGTTTGCGTCTCTGACATGGGTAGGCAGACCGTTCCATAAAAATGGAGCTCTATAGGAGAAAGCCCTGCCTCCAGCTGTTTGCTTAAAAATTCTAGGGACAATTAGGAGGCCTGCGTCTTGTGACCGTAGCGTACGTGTAGGTATGTACGGCAGGACCAAATCAGAGAGATAGGTAGGAGCAAGCCCATGTAATGCTTTGTAGGTTAGCAGTAAAACCTTGAAATCAGCCCTTGCTTTGACAGGAAGCCAGTGTAGAGAGGCTAGCACTGGAGTAATATGATCAAATTTTTTGGTTCTAGTCAGGATTCTAGCAGCCGTATTTAGCACTAACTGAAGTTTATTTAGTGCTTTATCCGGGTAGCCGGAAAGTAGAGCATTGCAGTAGTCTAACCTGGAAGTGACAAAAGCATGGATTCATTTTTCTGCATCATTTTTTAGACAGAAAGTTTCTGATTTTTGCAATGTTACGTAGATGGAAAAAAGCTGTCCTTGAAATGGTCTTGATATGTTCTTCAAAAGAGAGATCAGGGTCCAGAGTAACGCCGAGGTCCTTCACAGTTTTATTTGAGACGACTGTACAACCATTAAGATTAATTGTCAGATTCAACAGAAGATCTCTTTGTTTCTTGGGACCTAGAACAAGCATCTCTGTTTTGTCCGAGTTTAAAAGTAGAAAGTTTGCAGCCATCCACTTCCTTATGTCTGAAACACATTCTTCTAGCAAGGGCAATTTTGGGGCTTCACCATGTTTAATTGAAATGTACAGCTGTGTGTCATCCGCATAGCAGTGAAAGTTAACATTATGTTTTCGAATGACATCCCCAAGAGGTAAAATATATAGTGAAAACAATAGTGGTCCTAAAACGGAACCTTGAGGAACACCGAAATTTACAGTTGATTTGTCAGAGGACAAACCATTCACAGAGACAAACTGATATCTTTCCGACAGATAAGATCTAAACCAGGCCAGAACTTGTCCGTGTAGACCAATTTGGGTTTCCAATCTCTCCAAAAGAATGTGGTGATCGATGGTATCAAAAGCAGCACTAAGGTCTAGGAGCACAAGGACAGATGCAGAGCCTCGGTCCGATGCCATTAAAATGTCATTTACCACCTTCACAAGTGCCGTCTCAGTGCTATGATGGGGTCTAAAACCAGACTGAAGCATTTCGTATACATTGTTTGTCTTCAGGAAGGCAGTGAGTTGTTGCGCAACAGCCTTTAAGATAACATGCGTATCTGTATAGAGTACCAAGTTTATTTCTGTGCCTGTCTGTCATTCAGTGGGTTGTCAACTAACACCAAGCTGGATAGTGCTGTTAGGAGCCAGCGCGACACACACACACACACACACTGCAATTAAGGTTTACTGGTCAGGCCTGACGGAGAACAGCTAATGAGATCCAGACAGTTTAACTAAGTTCTGACAGATGTTAGCTGTAGTTCTGCTAGGCTTCCTCCCCTGTAATTGAATGTAATCTGGACGTGTATCCTCTCTGCTCTCTGGTGCTGGGCCACCCTGATAGTGCTGGAGTTGCCTGTCCTGATCCAGTCTGCTAATGTTAGTACCCTTGTCTGTGTCCCACATGGCACCCTATGACCCCTGGTCAAAAGTTGTGCACTATGTAGGGAATAGGGTGCCATAGGGCTCTGGTCTATAGTAGTGCACTATACAGGGAATAGGGTGCTATTTGGAACACACTTTCGGCCTGGGTTTGTCCTGGGTCTGCCCTGGGTCTGGTCTGGGTCTGGCCTGGGTCTGTCCTGGGACTCCCCTGGGTCTGTCCTGGGTCTCCCCTGTGTCTGTCCTGCGTCTGGGTCTGGTCTGGGTTTGTCCTGGGTCTGTCCTGGGTCTGTCCTGGGTATGGTCTGGGTTTGTCCTGGGTCTGTCCTGGGACTCCCCTGGGTCTGTCCTGGGTCTGGTCTGGGTCTGGCCTGAGGCTGTCCTGGGTCTATTCTGGGTCTGTCCTGGGTCTGGTCTGGGTCTCGCCAGGGTCTGGCCTGGGTCTGTCATGGGTCTGTCCTGGGTCTGGTCTGGGTCTGTCCTGGGTCTGTCCTGGGTCTGTTCTGGGTCTCCCCTGGGTCTGGCCTGGGTCTGTCATGGGTCTGTCCTGGGTCTGGTCTGGGTCAGTCCTGGGTCTGTTCTGGGTCTGTCCTGGGGTTCCCCTGGGTCTGTCCTAGGTCTGTCCTGGGTTTGGCCTGGGTTTTCTCTTTATAATGTCGTCTTACAGTGCCTTGCCAAAGTATTCATCCCCTTGGCGCTTTTCCTATTTTGTTGCATTAACAACCTGTAATTTAAATTGATTTTTATTTGGATTTCATGTAATGGACACACACAAAATTGTCCAAATTGGTGAAATGAAATGAAAAGAAGAACTTGTTTCTAAAAGATAAAATATAAAATAAATGATAAAGTGGTGCGTGTATATGTATTCACCCCCTTTGCTATGAAGCCCCTAAATAAGATCTGGTGCAACCAATTACCTTCAGAAGTCACATAATTAGTTACATAAAGTCCACCTGTGTGGAATCTAAGTGTCACATGATCTCGGTATACATACACCTGTTCTGAAAGGCCCCCGAGTCTGCAACACCACTAAGCAAGGCACACCACCAAGCAAGCAGCACCATGAAGACCAAGGAGCTCTCCAAACAGGTCAGGGACAAAGTTGTGGAAAAGTACAGTTCAGGGTTGGACTATAAAAAAATATCCAGAACTTTGAACATCCCACGGAGCACCATTAAATCCATTATTAAAAAATGGAAAGAATATGGCACCACAACAAACCTGCCAAGAGAGGGCCGCCCACCAAAACTCACAGACCGGACAAGGAGGGCATTAATCAGAGAGGCAACAAAGAGACCAAAGATAACCCTGAAGGAGCTGCAAAGCTCCACAGAGGAGATTGGAGTATCTGTCCATAGGACCACTTTAAGTCGTACACTCCACAACCTGGGCTTTACGGAAGAGTGGCCAGAAAAAAAACCATTGCCTTAAGAATAAAATAAGCAAACACATTTGGTGTTGCCGAAAGGCATTTGGTAGACTCCCCAAACATATGGAAAAAGGTACTCTGGTCAGATGAGACTAAAATTGAGCTATTTTGGCCATGGGACGGAGACTGGGACGGAGGTTCACCTTCCAGCAGGACAACGACCCTAAGCATACTGCTAAACCAACACTCAAGTGGTTTGAGTGGTTTAAGGGGAAACATTTAAATGTCTTGGAATGGCCTAGTCAAAGCCCAGACCTCAATCCAATTGAGAATATGTGGTATGACTTAAAGATTGCTGTACACCAGCGGAACCCATCCAACTTGAAGGAGCTTGAGCAGTTTTGCCTTAAAGAATGGGCAGAAATCCCAGCAAAAGGTGTCTCTAACAAAGTATTGACTTTGGGGGGGGGGGGGGGGGGTGAATAGTTATGCACACTCAAGTTTTCCGTTTTTTTGTCTTATTTCTTGTTTGTTTCACAATAAAACATATTTTGCATCTTCAAAGTGGTTGGCATGTTGTGTAAATGAAATGATACAAACCTCCAAAATATAAAATGTAATAAATAATTATAAGGCAACAAAATAGGAAAAATGCCAAGGGGGTGAATACTTTCGCAAGCCACTGTATATTGAGAACCCACTTAATGGTACCGTTTTAATGGTCTATAGGTTTACCACTTATTGTTACCTACAGTGGCATGAACACCATTCTTGTTTAGTGTTTTACGTATCATAGACTCATCAACAGAGATGTTAGCATGTTCCAGAGATTTCTGTAAGTCTTTAGCTGACACTCTAGGATTCTTCTTAACCTCATTGAACTTTCTGTGCTGTGCTCTTGCAGTCATCTTTGCAGAACGGCCACTCCTAGGGAGAGTAACAACAGTGCTGAACTTTCTCCATTTATAGACAATTTGCCTTACCGTGGACTGACTTTTAGAGATACTTTTGTAACCCTTTCCAGCTTTATGTAGGGCAACAACTTTCAATTTCAGGTCTTCTGAGATCTCTTTTCTTCGAGGCATGGTTCACATCAGGCAACGCTTCTTGTGAATAGCAAATTCAAATTTTGTGAATGTGTTTTTATCGGGCTCTAACCAACATCTCCAATCTCGTCTCATTGATTGTACTCCAGGTTAGCTGACTGCTGACTCCAATTATCTTTTGGAATGTTTAAATGATGTATTCAATATAGACAAGTACAATACAATCATTTGTGTGTTATTAGTTTAAGCACGCTGTGTTTGTCTGTTGTTGTGACTTAGATGAAGATCAGATCACATTTTATGAAATCCAGGTAATTCCAAAGTGTTCACATACTTAATGGTACTTATTTAATGATCTATTTATTTATTCTGATGTTTACCACTTAATGGTACCTATTTAATTATCTAATTATCTAATTTAATTATATATTTATTGCTCTGCCTGCCAGTGATCTGGTCTTCGTAATGTCTCTTTATAAAGGCCAACTTAGTGTGAGAGCCACTTAACTCTATTTCATTGATCATATATTTAACCACCAACTTAGTTGATATAGTCATGTATGCTGAGGAAAGCAGAAGATGAGAAACTCCTCCAATATACACATGAGTGGATCAACACAGAGGAGGTCAGCTGAAGTATTTGTGGGGTGGGGTGCTGCTAGTTAACATTCTCCACGAGAGAGAGAGAGAGAGAGAGAGAGAGAGAGAGAGAGAGAGAGAGAGAGATTCTAAGTACAGACTCTGGTTATTTATCTGTTCCATTCCTCTAGCACCAGGCAGGCTGGGGGTGCCATTTGGGACACAGGGTGAGGTTTGGCAAGGCAGGGTAATATGACTCAATTTCCCTAATGGTTGTGTCGGGGGAGGACTGTACAATAGTCTTTTTGAAGGGGGGACTTACAGACACCCTCCCTGCCATTTCAGAGTGAGCAAACAAAAGTCTTGATGCAATCTCCCCTCACCCCTTTCTATTTTCTGTGCCCAGTCTGGCTTCTTTCTGTCAGAGAGAGTGTGTGTGTGTGTGACTGCTCGTGTATTCACAAATGTGTGTCTGTCTTTGGAAAGAGTAGAGAAACAAACCCGGTGCTGGATCGTCTGATTGGTCTGACTGAGGGAGACCTGTCTGTCTGTCTGTCTGTCTGTCTGTCTGTCTGTCTGTCTGTCCGTGGATAGATGTTTCTTGATATTCAGAAGCTGCTGTCTCTATTATCATGTATGTACATTGGTCTTCTGCCACACTTTTGTTTGATTTCTATCATGTATGGAAACAACATTAGAACTCACTGTATTCTGTTCTCAAATGTTACTTTTGTAATGTGATATACTCTGAGTGATATGAATGTGAGGGGTGAGGTGAGGGTTGGGGTGAGGGGTGAGGTGAGGGGAGATTAGGGGTGAGGGGAGGGGAGGGGTGAGGGGAGGGGAGGTGAGGTGAGGGTGAGGTGAGGGGATATGAGGGGTGAGGTGAGGGGAGGGGTGTGGTGAGGTGAGGGGAGGGGAGGTGTGGGGTGAGGTAAGGGGAGGTGAAGGGTGAGGGTAGGGGAGATGAGGGGTGAGGGGAGGGGAGATGAGGGGTGAGGGGAGGGGAGGTGTGAGGGGAGGGGAGGTGAGGGGTGAGGTGAGGTGAGGTGAGGGGAGGGATGAGGGGTGGGGTGAGGTGAGGGGAGGTGTGAAGGGTGAGGTCAGGGTTGAGGTGAGGGGAGGGGTGAGGAGATGAGGGGTGAGGGGAGGGGAGGGGAGAGGAGATGAGGGGTGAGGGGAGGGGAGATGAGGGGTGAGGGGAGGTGAGGTGAGGTGAGGAGTGAGGGGAGGTGAGGGGAGGTGAAGGGGGAGGGGAGGGATGAGGGGTGAGGTGAAGTGAGGGGTGGGGTGAGGGGAGGGGAGATGTGAGGGGAGGTGAAGGGTGAGGGGTGAGGGGAGGGGAGGTGAAGGGTGAGGGTTGAGGGGAGGTGAAGGGGGAGGGGAGGGGTGAGGGGTGTGGTGAGGGGAGGTGAGGGGTGAAGGGTGTGGTGAGGGGAGGTGAGGGGTGTGGTGAGGGGAGGTGAGGGGAGGTGAGGGGTGAGGTGAGGGGAGGGGAGGTGAAGGGTGAGGGGTGAAGGGTGAGGGGAGGTGAGGGGTGAAGGTGAGGGGTGATGTGAGGGGAGGTGAGGGGTGAAGGGTGTGGTGAGGGGAGGTGAGGGGTGTGGTGAGGGGTGAAGAGTGAGGGGAGGTGAGGGGTGAAGGGTGAGGGGTGAGGGGAGGTGAAGGGGGAGGGGTGAGGGGTGTGGTGAGGGGTGAAGGGTGTGGTGAGGGGAGGTGAGGGGTGTGGTGAGGGGAGGTGAGGAGGTGAGGGGAGGTGAGGGGTGAAGGGTGTGGTGAGGGGAGGTGAAGGGTGTGGTGAGGGGAGGTGAGGGGTGAGGTGAGGGGAGGGGAGGTGAAGGGTGAGGGGTGAGGGGTGATGTGAGGGGAGGTGAAGGGTGAGGGGTGAGGGGTGATGTGAGGGGAGGTGAGGGGTGAAGGGTGAGGGGTGATGTGAGGGGAGGTGAGGGGTGAAGGGTGTGGTGAGGGGAGGGGAGGGGAGGGGAGGTGAGGGGTGTGGTGAGGGGTGAAGGGTGAGGGGAGGTGAGGGGTGAAGGGTGAGGGGTGATGTGAAGTGTGATTTATCTGTTTTGATGTAGCAGAGGTGATTTGGAATCGTGAACCACCTCTTGTGAAGAGGCATCCCTGCCTAAGACTTGTGATCCTAAATGTCTCCCTCAGACCTAGATAATGCACATTTTCATCTAATGGTTTAGATATTGGGTTGGTGAGCAGGAGACCCAGGTTCATTCCTGAAAGTTAAACTAACATGCTCTCTCCTCCTCGTCTCAAGGAGATGTTTGAGGAACATCAATTATCTGTCACTTCTCTTGTCTTCGTGAGCTGTGACTTGAGAATACTCTGTTCTGATGTCTTCTCTCTCTTCTTTACAGGGTGACATCCAGCAGCTGCTGATTGTGGCCGACCCGCGGGCAGCATACGACTACTGTGAACACTACAGCCCCGACTGTGAAACACCTCACCAGGAGCAGCCACAGGCACAGGAACCAGAGGATGAGGTATGGAGGGAGGGAGGGAGGGAGAGAGAGAGAGAGAGAGAGAGAGAGAGAGAGAGAGAGAGAGAGAGAGAGAGAGAGAGAGGGAGAAAGAGGGGGAGAGAGAGAGAGAGAGAGAGAGAGTGGGAGAAAGAGGGGGAGAGAGAGAGAGAGAGAAGGGGAGAGAGAGGGGAGAGAGAGAGGAGGGGGAGAGATGGATGGATGATAGTGTGTTCTTGTAACATAAGGTGTATCGGTGGAGCTGATACCTTTATAAAACGTATGTCGTCCCTCAGAGACTATCTTTAAATCCTTTGAAGACATATTACATTACACAATCATTTATAGACACAAACAGTGTGAATGAAGTATTATCCTTGCAATTTCTGACGAAGACCAGCAGCTCAAAGCCTACCTTTTTTGGCTTAGCAATGTCTGTGTATCTCAGAGCCTCTCAGTCTAGTAAGGGTTGAACGTCTGATGAAACATAGATGAGAGAGATGTGAGGGGAGGTGAAGGGTGAGGGGTGAGGGGAGGGGGTATGAAGGGTGAGGGGTGAGGGGAGGTTAGGGGTGAGGGGAGGGGATCTCAGAGCCGAAGACATATTACATTACACAATCATTTATAGACACAAACAGTGTGAATGAAGTATTATCCTTGCAATTTCTGACGAAGACCAGCAGCTCAAAGCCTACCTTTTTTGGCTTAGCAATGTCTGTGTATCTCAGAGCCTCTCAGTCTAGTAAGGGTTGAACGTCTGATGAAACATATAACAAGGTTCTCATGTGAAACATGTTTATATCTTTTTTTATTTTTCTCTCATCTATTTGTACCTATTTATTAATCAATTTGATGTTCCATTGACAATCATACAGCATTTCAATACCAACTCGGATGTTTTCACTGATCTCTGCCTGATTTGAGTTTCATTGTCGACGTTCTCCAACTCCACGTAAATCCCTCAAGCACACAATCGTCGTCTCTCCCTCTCTCCCTGTCTCTCTCTCTCTCTCTCGCGCTCTCCCTCTCTCCCTGTCTCTCTCCCTCTCTCCCTCTCTCCCCAAAGCCACATTCTTCAGCCAAATCCACCTAATTGAAATACAATGCTTTGTGTCTGGGTTTATTTCTCTCCAAATCGCACCCTACTCCCTATATAGTGCACTACTTTTGACCAGAGCCCAATGGAACCCTATTCCCTACATAGTGCACTACTTTTTACCAGAGCCCAATGGAACCCTATTCCCTATATAGTGCACTACTTTAGACAAGAGCCTATGGCACCCTATTCCCTACATAGTGCACTACTTTAGACAAGAGCCCTATGTGTGCCATGTGGGATGTAGACTCCGTATTGTGATAGTCTATCCTGAAGGGAACGGTGATGTTCACTATGAGCTCACACTACAAACTTTCCGTATCCTTCTGCCACAAAGTCTGAGCCCTGGTGTGGTTGTGTGGTTGTGTGGTTGTGTGTGTGTGTGTGTGTGTGTGTGTGTGTGTGTGTGTGTGTGTGTGTGTGTGTGTGTGTGTGTGTGTGTGTGTGTGTGTGTGTGTGTGTGTGTGTGTGTGTGTACGAGTGTACGAGTGGCCTCAGTGATTTATACCTATAATGAGTCCACCAGGCTCAGGAGCTCAGTTCTCCCTCTCTGGGGTCACACACACACACACACACACACTCTCTATCTCTCTATCTCTCTCTCTCTCTCTCTCTCTCTTTGCCTGTGAAATATAAACCTACCACCGCTAGAGTGATGCCCAGCCCACTACCTGGAAAAACAACCGCTGCTGCTAGGGGTTATAGTGCCTCTCTAAATAATCTCTAACCTGATCCCAGGTCTGTTAGGCTAGCCAGTTGGCTATACAGCACTATCTTAACCTGGTCCCAGGTCTGTTAGTGCTGTATAGCCAACTGGCTAGCCTATCTTAACCTGGTCCCAGGTCTGTTAGTGCTGTATAGCCAACTGGCTAGCCTATCTTAACCTGGTCCCAGGTCTGTTAGTGCTGTAGGTCTGTTAGTGCTGTATAGCTAACTGGCTAGCCTAACTCTGGTCTGACAAAAGGAATTTGTGTATTTCAACAAACAACAGGATAGAAATAGTAGTTCTGTGTTTTGATAATTAAATGGAAATACAGCCAAGGTACAGAAGGAGTAGAACATCTTGGTCCTGGAAAACATGGTTTTGACGTTGCCAAGACTAGTCTGAGAATAGGGAGCATTAAGAAAGGGTTAAGACACTTATCTTCCAACTTCTGTTAAGGAGATGATTTAAGAGGGCCACATTTAGATGGTTAGAGTCTTTAACCGAAGATGATTACAATGAGATGGATAGAGTCTTTGACTGAAGATGACCACATTGAGATGGATAGAGTCTTTAACTGAAGAGGGCCACATTTAGATGGTTAGAGTCTTTAACTGAAGAGGGCCACATTTAGATGGTTAGAGTCTTTGACTGAAGATGATTACAATGAGATGGATAGAGTCTTTGACTGAAGATGACCACATTTAGATGGATAGAGTCTTTAACTGAAGAGGGCCACATTTAGATGGTTAGAGTCTTTGACTGAAGATGATTACAATGAGATGGATAGAGTCTTTGACTGAAGATGACCACATTTAGATGGTTAGAGTCTTTGACTGAAGATGACCACATTGGGATGGATAGAGTCTTTGACTGAAGATGACCACATTGAGATGGATAGAGTCTTTGACTGAAGATGACCACATTGAGATGGATAGAGTCTTTGACTGAAGAGAACCTCGTTGAGATGGATAGTCTTTGACTGAAGATGACCACATTGAGATGGATAGAGTCTTTGACTGAAGATGACCACATTGAGATGGATAGAGTCTTTGACTGAAGATGACCACATTTAGATGGTTAGAGTCTTTGACTGAAGATGATTACAATGAGATGGATAGAGTCTTTGACTGAAGATGACCACATTGAGATGGATCGGGTCTTTGACTGAAGATGACCAAATTGGGATGGATAGAGTCTTTGACTGAAGATGACCACATTGAGATGGATAGAGTCTTTGACTGAAGAGTACCACATTGAGATGGATAGAGTCTTTGACTGAAGAGTACCTCGTTGAGATGTATAGAGTCTTTGACTGAAGATAACCTCGTTGAGATGGATAGAGTCTTTGACTGAAGAGAACCTCGTTGAGATGGATAGAGTCTTTGACTGAAGATGACCACATTGAGATGGATAGAGTCTTTGACTGAAGATGATTACAATGAGATG
This sequence comes from Oncorhynchus clarkii lewisi, assembly GCF_045791955.1. NCBI lineage: Eukaryota > Metazoa > Chordata > Actinopteri > Salmoniformes > Salmonidae > Oncorhynchus > Oncorhynchus clarkii. Next base: position 5,303,589 of record NC_092166.1, on the reverse strand, counting down.
GATAGAGTCTTTGACTGAAGATGACCACATTGAGATGGATAGAGTCTTTGACTGAAGAGAACCTCGTTGAGATGGATAGAGTCTTTGACTGAAGATGATTACAATGAGATGGATAGAGTCTTTGACTGAAGATGACCACATTGAGATGGATAGAGTCTTTGACTGAAGATGACCACATTGAGATGGATAGAGTCTTTGACTGAAGAGAACCTCGTTGAGATGGATAGAGTCTTTGACTGAAGATGATTACAATGAGATGGATAGAGTCTTTGACTGAAGATGACCACATTGAGATGGATAGAGTCTTTGACTGAAGAGAACCTCGTTGAGATGGATAGAGTCTTTGACTGAAGATGATTACAATGAGATGGATAGAGTCTTTGACTGAAGAGAACCTCGTTGAGACTTGTTGAGAGTCTTTAGCCGTGTCTAGACTTGTCAGTTCAGGCAGCTTTTAGTGTTCTGATCATGAAATTCTGAACGCATCACCCGTCTCAACCTAGATTTTAAATGTTTCTACGGTGTCCACAGCGTGTCTAGATTCCGTTTTTCTATATTCAAATGCCAGTATGCATTCTACAAACGGTGGAATATGCTAATAACACAACAACTACTGATGGAAATAGCTAACTACTGTAGCTAACTAGCCCCCCACCCCCCACCTTCCCTAACTCGGATGACGCAGGGTCAATTGTGTGCCGCCCTATGGGGCTCCCAGTCACGGCCGGCTGTGACACAGCCTGGGATCGAACCCCGATTCTGTAGTGGCGCCTCAGCACTTTGACGCGGTGCATTAGATCGTTGTGCCACCCGGGAGTCTTTGACGGAATTCCGGGAGTCTTTGACGGAATCCCGGGAGTCTTTGACGGAATCCCGGGAGTCTTTGACGGAGTCCCGGGAGTCTTTGACGGAATCCCGGGAGTCTTTGACGGAGTCCCGGGAGTCTTTGACGGAATCCCGGGAGTCTTTGACGGAATCCCGGGAGTCTTTGACGGAATCCCGGGAGTCTTTGACGGAACCCTTGTTGTTTTCAACGAGTCGATGGAACAACTTTATAGGAAGGACTATTCTAGGTTATAACAAAAATAAAAATCAGTCAATCGAGTCAATAGTTATTATACTGTATGATCAACCAATCAGGTGTTCCAGGTCTGTTTATCAGATGATGGACGGATGGAGGGATGAAGGGTCAAGGGGTTCAATGTTCATAACATGTCTTTGACCCTGACCTCTATCAGATATACCCTGACCCCTACCTAGCCCATAATACTTTGCAACACACAGACACATGCAAGAGGAGAGAGGCAGGGATGAGAAGAGGGATGTAGCAAGAGGGGGAGTCTTTTATGAGCACGCTTAAATATTTATCTCTTTAAACTTTTAAACTTTCTCGCCTGTGGTGGGGAATTCTTCAGGCTTGGCCAGGCTCTCAAACCTCATAAATATACTGTCTCTGTGCTCTATCTCATTCCCTTTCCCCCCTCTCTCTCTCTCTCTCTCTCTCTCTCTCTCTCTCTCTCTCTCTCTCTCTCTCTCCACTCTCTATCTCTCTCTCTCTCTCTCCACTCTCTATCTCTCTCTCTCTCTCTCTCTCTCTCTTTTCCAACCCTCTCTCTCTTTCTCTGTCAGTCTCCTTCAATTTCTGTCTGTCTCTCTCTATCTCTCAATTATTTTGATGAGTTCAGCAGTTGAACTTGAACTAATATTTATCTGTCCCCTCGGTATCAGTGCTAGAACCCGGTCAGTAGCCTGTTAACAGAGATGCAGTATCTGGGACAAGAACCCTGTCAGTAGCCTGTTAACAGAGATACAGTATCTGGGACAAGAACCCTGGCCGTAGCCTGTTAACAGAGATACCGGATCTGGGACTAGAACCCTGTCAGTAGCCTGTTAACAGAGATACCGTATCTGGGACTAGAACCCTGTCAGTAGCCTGTTAACAGAGGTACCGTATATGGGACTAGAACCCTGGCTGTAGCCTGTGAACAGAGATACTGTTTCTGAGACTAGAACCCTGGCCGTAGCCTGTTAACAGAGGTACTGTATCTGGGACTAGAACCCTGTCAGTAGCCTGTTAACAGAGGTACCATATCTGGGACTAGAACCCTGTCAGTAGCCTGTTAACAGAGATACCGTATCTGGGACTAGAACCATGTCAGTAGCCTGTTAACAGAGATGCTGTATCTGGGACTAGAACCCTGTCAGTATCCTGTTAACAGAGGTACTGTATCGGAGACTAGAACCCTGTCAGTAGCCTGTTAAATTAATCTACCTAGTCTTTGTTTTGACTGGACCTCATATAGGTTAAAGAATCCTCCTAAATCAATGAGTAGAATTCAATCTATTAGCAACTACTTTCATTCATTATCTGTTTTCATTTGACTGCACTGCAAAAGATGGATGGAGGGCTCTGGTCAAATGTAGTGCACTATTTAGGGAATAGGGTGCCATAGGGGTGTAGGCATTACATGTATGAGTGGACGAGTCATGAACTACAACAGATATTTAAACACAAGCTAGTAATGAATGAATGAACTACAAGCTGGAATTGTGATACAGTGAATTATAAGTGAAATAATCTGTCTGTAAACAATTGTTGGAAAAATGACTTGTGTCATGCACAAAGTAGATGTCCTAACCGACTTGCCAAAACTATAGTTTGTTAACAAGAAATTTGTGGAGTGGTTGAAAAACGAGTTTTAATGACTCCAACCTAAGTGTATATAAACTTCTGACTTCAACTGTATGTTATTCAGATATACAGTTGAAGTCGGAAGTTTACATACTTAGGTTGGAGTCATTAAAACTCGTTTTTCAACCACTCCACAAATTCGTTTAGTACATCTACTTTGTGCTTGACATCATGGGAAAATCAAAAGAAATCAGCCAAGACCTCAGAAAAAAAAATGTGGACCTCCACAAGTCTGGTTCCTCCTTGGGAGCAATTTCCAAATTCCTGAAGGTACCAAGTTCATCTGTACAAACAATAGTACGCAAGTATAAACACCATGAGACCACGCAGCCGTCATACCGCTCAGGAAGGCGACGCGTTCTGTCTCCTAGAGATGAACGTACTTTGGTGCGAAAAGTGCAAATCAATCGCAGAACAACAGCAAAGGACAATGTAAAGATGCTGGAGGAAACAGGTGCAAAAGTAACAGGTACAAGGTACAAAAGGTACAAAAGTCCACAGTAAAATGAGTCCTATATCGACATAACCTGAAAGGACACTCAGCAAGGAAGAAGCCACTTCTCCAAAACCACCTTAAAAAAGCCAGACTATGGTTTGCAACTGCACATGGGGACAAAGATCGTACTTTTTGGAGAAATGTCCTCTGGTCTGGTGAAACAAAAATAGAAGTGTTTGGCCATAATGACCATCGTTCTGTTTGGAGAGAAAAGGGGGAGGCTTGCAAGCCGAAGAACACCATCCCAACCGTGAAGCACGGGGGTTGGCAGCATCATGTTGTGGGGGTGCTTTGCTGCAGGAGGGACTGGTGAACTTCGCAAAATATATGCCATCATGAGGCAGGAAAATGATGTGGATATATTGAAGCAACATCTCAAGACATCAGTCAGGAAGTTAAAGGATGCTTGCTAATGGGTCTTCCAAATGGACAATGTCCCCAAGCAGACTTTCAAAGTTGTGGCAAAATGGCTTAAGGACAACAAAGTCAAGTCATTGGAGTGGCCATCACAAAGCCCTGACCTCAATCCTATAGAAAATTTGAAGGGCAGAACTGAAAAAGTGTGTGCGAACAAGGAGGCCTACAGACATGACTCAGTTAAACCAGCTCTGTCAGGAGGAATGGGACAAAATTCACCCAACTTGTTGTCGGAAGCTTGTGGAAGGCCACCAGAAATCTCACCGAAACGCTTGACCCAAGTTAAACAATTTTATGGCAATGCTACCAAATACTAATTGAGTGTATGTAAACTTCTGACCCACTGGGAATGTGATGAAAGAAATAAATCATTCTCTCTACTATTATTCTGACATTTCACATTCTTAAAATAAAGTGGTGATCCTAACTGACCTAAGACAGGGGACTTTTTACTAAAATTAAATGTCAGGAACTGTCGAAAACTAAGTTTAAATGTATTTGGCTAAATTGTATGTACATTTCCGACTTCATCTGTAGAGGGGAGGGTCTGAAGGGGAGCTGAAGGGTACGACTAAAACTAACAACAACAAAAAAGTGTACTGATATAAAATATACTATGTATATATATAAAATATACTATGTATATATATAAAATATACTATGTATATATATAAAATATACTATGTATATATATAAAATATACTATGTATATATATAAAATATACTATGTATATATATAAAATATACTATGTATATATATAAAATATACTATGTATATATATAAAATATACTATGTATATATATAAAATATACTATGTATATATATAAAATATACTATGTATATATATAAAATATACTATGTATATATATAAAATATACTATGTCCGTAAAATGTGAAAATTACAGAAAAACTTAAATTAACACATAATTTAGAACATTTCACACATGGATAAAATGGACAGTCCAGTCTAAGACCTCAGGTTTTTACGTTTGTTCTGAACACACACACACACAAACACAAACACACACACACACACACACACACACACATACACACACACACACACACGTGTTTTACTATCCTTGTGGGGACCAAACAATTTATTCCTAACCCTAACCTTTACACTAACCTTAATTCCAAACCCCTAATCTGCAAACGTAACCCTAAACCCTAACCCATAACCCCAATTATAACCCTAACCCCTAACCCCAATTCTAACCCTAACCCTTAACCCCTAACCCCTAAACCTAACCCCTAACCCCAATTCTAACCCTAACCCCTAACCCCTAAACCCTAACCCCTAACCCCAATTCTAACCCTAAACCTAACCCCTAACCCTAACATCTAACCCTAACCCTAACCCCTAACCCTAACATCTAACCCTAACCCTAACCCCTAACCCTAACATCTAACCCTAACCCTAACCCCTAACCCTAACATCTAACCCTAACCCTAACCCCTAACCCTAACATCTAACCCTAACCCTAACCCCTAACCCCAATTCTAACCCTAAACCCTAACCCCTAACCCCAATTCTAACCCTAAACCTAACCCCTAACCCCAATTCTAACCCTAACCCTAACCCCTAACCCCAATTCTAACCCTAACCCTAACCCCTAACCCCAATTCTAACCCTAAACCCTAACCCCTAACCCCAATTCTAACCCTAAACCTAACCCTTAACCCCAATTCTAACCCTAAACCTAACCCCTAACCCCAATTCTAACCCTAAACCCTAACCCATAACCCCAATTATAACCCTAAACCCTAACCCATAACCCCAATTATAACCCTAACATCTAACCCTAACCCTTAACCCCAATTCTAACCCTAACCCTAACCCCTAACCCCAATTCTAACCCTAAACCTAACCCTTAACCCCAATTCTAACCCTAAACCTAACCCCTAACCCCAATTCTAACCCTAAACCCTAACCCATAACCCCAATTATAACCCTAAACCCAACCCCTCAGCCTAAAATAGCCTTTTTTTCTGGTGAAATGTCCGCACTTGTCAGAATCTTCTTTGTTTTCCTTGACTTCTGGTTCCCACAAGGATAGTGAAACCAACAACAGCAACAACAACAACACACACCCTTGCTCTCCACACACATGTTGAATTTCACATGACCAGTAATAGGGTTCATGATTGCAGTGTTGAAGAGGGCAGTAAAAACCCAGCATGCAAAACAGGATGTTAAATGCTAGCCAATGAAAACTCATCTGCCTGGGCCGTGTTTTTCAACTGCCAAAGATCGCCTCTAGGCCTCTACCAAGCCACTCTGAAAGACCTTTCTAAAAATGGTTGTGTGTGTGTGTGTGTATGTGTATGTGTATGTGTGTGTGTGTGTGTGTGTGTGTGTGTGTGTGTGTGTGTGTGTGTGTGTGTGTGTGTGTATATGTATGTGTGTGTGTGTGTGTGTGTGTGTGTGTGTGTGTATGTGTGTGTATGTGTGTGTGTGTGTTTATGGGTGAACCCTTATGGGCAACCTAAACATAGCAGGGGATTTAATTACAATTCTGAAAGTAGATACAGGTCTTTAAGTTACAGTACTTTGAGAGACATAAAACATAACGTCTGATTCCCACAGGGCCCTAGTGGCTCTGGTCTAAAGGAGTGCACTCTGTATAGGGAATAGGGTGCCATTTGGGATGCAACGAAAGAGTGGTTGGACTTCCTTTTTAATATAAGTTGTAGTTAATTTATTCATTACTAGCTTCTGAGAAATAAGAAGAAATATGAAGAACACGATAAGGAAGTAAGTTAGCATAGTTCTAGTACCATATTTACAATGTGCAGGGATACTGGAGTGATGGAGGTAGATACGTATAGGGGTAGGGATACCATATACAGGGTCAGTTCAGTACCATATTTACAACGTGCAGGGATACTGGAGTGATGGAGGTAGATACGTATAGGGGTAAGGATACTATATACAGGGTCAGTTCAGTACCATATTTACAACGTGCAGGGATATAGGTGCACCGGGTACCGCCTGCCGTGCCGGAAGCAGAGAGAATAGTCTAGGACATGGGTGGTTGGAGTTTTTAACGATTTACCTTCCTCTGACACCGCTTGGTATAGAGGTCCTGGATGGCAGGGAGATGGGCCCCAGTGATGTACTGGGCTGTCCGCACCACTTTCTGTAGCGCCATGGGATCGAGGGCGGTGTTGTTGCCATACTAGGCAATGATGCAGACAGTCAAAATGCTCTCAACGGTGCAGTTGTAGAACTTTTTTGAGGATTTGAGTGTCCATGCCAAACTTTTTCAACCTCCTGAGGGGCAAGAGGCGCTGTCGTGCCTTCTTCTTGACTGTGCGTGTGTGCTTGGACCATTTTAAGTCTTAGTGATTTGGACACTTGAAGCTCTCAACCTGCTCCACTGCAACCCTGTCGATGTGGATGGGGTGACTCGCCCCCCTCGTTTCCTGTAGTCCACAATCAGCTGCTTGGTGTTACTGACGTTGAGGGAGAGGTTGTTTCTCTGGCACCACACTGCCAGGTCACTGACCTCCTCCCTGTAGGCTGACTTAGCCTACCACTGTCGTGTCGTCAGCAAACTTGATGATGGTGTTGGAGTCGTGGGTGGCCACGCAGTTGTGGGTGAATAGGGAGTACAGGAAGGGACTAAGTACACACCCCTGTGGAGCCCCTGTGTTGAGGGTCAGCGTGGCGAAGGTAATATTGCCTACCCTCACCACCTGGGGTCGGCCCGTCGGGAAGTCCAGGATCCAGTTGCAGAGGGAGGAGTTCAGACCCAGAGTCCTAAGCCTGGTGACGACTTTGGAGGTGTCAATGGTGTTGAACTCTGAGCTGTAGTCAATGAACAGCATTCTCACATAGGTATTCCTTTTCTCTAGATGGGTGAGGGCAGTGTGGAGAGAGCAAATGAGATTGCGTCATCTATGGATCTGTTGGGGGGGGGTATGCAAATTGGGGTGGGTCTAGGTTGTCTGGGAAGGTGGGGTTAATGTGTGCTATAACCAGCCTCTCAAAGCACTTCCTGATTACAGATGTGAGTGCTACAGGGTGGGAGTCATTGTGGCATGAAGCCTTAGAGTTCTTTGGAACAGGGATGATTGTGGTCATCTTAAAACATGTGTGGATTACAGACTGGGACAAGGAGAGGTTGAAAATGAACGTGAATATGCCTGCCAGTTGTTCTGCGCATGCTATGAGAACACGCCATGGAATACAGTCAGGCCCTGCTGCCTTGTGGGTGTTGACCTGATTAAAGACCTTTCTCAGGTCGGCCTCGGAGAGCGAGATCACCCAATCCACTGGGTCGGTGATGGCCCTCACAGCCAGCACGATATTGTTGGTGTCAAAGCGTGCATAAACTGCATTGAGTTCGTCTGGTAGAGAGGCATCGTTGTGCAGATCACGTTGAGTCTTCCTTTGTAATCCGTAATGGACTGTAGCCCCTGCCACATGCAGTGGGCGTGGGAGCCTGAGTAATATGATTCCACATTCATCCTATATTGTCCTTTTTGCTCGTTTGATGACTCTGCAGAGGTCATAGCTGGCCTTTTGTACTTACTTATTCCTGTCCTCGGCCGTAGTCTCAGGGTTGTCTGCAATAGCTCTGTCCTTTAGTTTAGCTCCAACCTCGATGTTAATCCAGGGCTTTTAATAAGGGAATCAGCAAACAATCACTTTGGGGACAATTTTGCCAATGGATTTTCTAATGAAGCCGGTGACAGAGATGGTTAGCTCGTCTCGAAACAGATTCCAATCAGCGCTAGCAAAGCAGTCGTGTAGCATAATCTCTGATTCTGGTGACCATTTCTCAACGGAACGAGTCACTGGTACTTCCTGTTTGAGTTTCTGCTTGTAAAGATGAAGCGAGAGTACTGATTTGGACAATGGCGGACAAGGGGAGGGCCTTGTATGCTTGTTTGTGGGTAGAATAGCACTAGGACTTTATCGTCCCTTGTGGCAGTGGAGATGTGTTGATGGAAGTTGGGCATCACGTGTCGTAGAGACGCAGAATTAAAATCACTGGAAACCAGAAATGGAGCTGCTAGATGTTGGTTTTCTTGCATGTTTATAAGCTTGTACATTTAGGTGGTAGATCAGTTTTAATATAATATAGATTGTTAATTCTATCAATGTAATTGTCTGCATCATTTCCAATCCCCCATTAAATATTTAGTAAGAAAATAAATACATATACAGTATATATTGTTATATATTACCCGTCAAAAGTTTTAGAACACAGCTACTCATTCAAGGGTTTTTCTTTATTTTTACTATTTTCTACATTGTAGAATAATAGTGAAGACATCAAAACTACATTTAATGTGATGTCATCAAGTCAAAGGGTGGCTACTAAAATATATTTTGATTTGTTTAACACTTTTAAAAAAATTTTTTTTTAAATTAACACTTTTTTGGTTACTACATGATTACATATATGTTATTTCATAGTTTTGATGTCTTCTTCTACAATGTAGAAAATAGTACAAAATTATGAAAACCCCTTGAATGAGTAGCTGTGTCCAAACATTTGTCTGGTTTGAAAGTATTCAGACCCATTGACTTTTTAAAACATTTTACAGCCTTATTCTAAAATGGATAAAACATGTTTTATTTTCTTCAACCCAAACTGTTGTTGTTTTTATTGTTACAAATGTATTACAAATAAAAAGCTGAAATATGACTTTGCATAATTATTCAGACCTTTTACTCAGTATTTTGTTCAAGCACCTTTGGTAGTTATTTCAGCCTCAAGTCTTCTTGGGTATGACTCTGATCTCTGGAGAGACCTGAAAATAAGCTGTGCAGCAATGCTCCTCATCCAACCTTACAGAGCTTGAGAGGATCTGCAGAGAAGAATGGGCGACTCTGGAATGCTGGCCTTCTAGGCAGATTTGCAAAGAAAAAGCCATATCTCAGACTGGCCAATAAAAATAAAAGATTAAGATGGGCAACAGAACACAGACACTGGACAGAGGAACTCTGCCTAGAAAGCCAGCATCTCGGAGTCACCTTTTCACTGTTGATGTTGAGACTGGTGTTTTGCGGGTACTATTTAATGAAGCTGCCAGTTGATGACTTGTGAGGCATCTATTTCTCAAACTAGACACTAATGTACTTGTTCTCTTGCTCAGTTGTGCACCGGGGCCTCCTACTCCTCTTTCAATTCTGGTTGGAGCCAGTTTGCTCTGTTCTGTGAAGGGAGTCGTACACAGCTTATAGGCAATTTCTCGCATGGAATTGCCTTAATTTCTCAGAACAAGAATAGACTGACGAGTTTCAGAAGAAAGGTCTTTGTTTCTGGCCATTTTGAGCCTGTAATCGAACCCACAAATGCTGATGCTCCAGATACTCAACTAGTCTAGAGAAGGCCAGTTTTATTGCTTCTTTAATCGGGACAACAGTTTTCAGCTGTGCTAACATAATTGCAAAAGGGTTTTCTATTGATCAATTAGCCTTTTAAAATTATAAACTTGGATTAGCTAACACAACGTGCCATTGGAACACAGGAGTGATGTTTGCTGATAATGGGCCTCTGTACGCCTATGTAGATATTCCATTAAAAATCTGCCGTTTCCAGCTACAATAGTCATTTACAACATTAACAATGTCTACACTGTATTTCTGATCAATTTTATGCTATTTTAATGGACAATTTTTAAATTTTTAAATTTTTAAATTTTCTTTCAAAAACCATTTTGAAGTGACCCCAAACTTTTCAACAGTAGTGTATATATACTTAAGGATGCTTAAAGCGTTGTCTGTGAGTAATTAGATATTTTTTTTTACAACACACACTCCAGTACCATATTTAGAGTTTAGGGAACATGGGAACAGTCTGAACAACAATAAGCCTATCCTTCAACAGCTCTCATCTCAGTCGTAGCCATGTAAATATGTAGTGTATATATGAATATGATATGATATAATGTAGTGTAAATATGAAGGATGTGATTTATCCTATTTTCCTTTTTTTTATGTTTGAAAAAGAGACAATGTGTTTGTACTGACTGGTTGCCTGTCCCTTCTCTCCCATCCAGTACAATTCGTACGACCTGGAGTACAGTGAGGTCTACGACTACAGTGAAGGAGAGGAAGCCACTGAAACTGCCCTAACCGAAGGAGCCAAACCTGCACCTGAGGTAAAATACAAGATTCACACACACACACACACACACACACACACACACACACACACACACACACACACACACACACACACACACACACACACACACACACACACACACACACACACACACCCCAAATGGACAATGACTCCGTTCAATGAAGATGAGTCATACCTGTCTAATATCTAACATAGCTGTATATATAAGTATATCTATACTGTCTAATATCTAGCATAGCTCCAGATATAAGTATATCTATACTGTCTAATCCACAGTTACTACCATTGTTCTAAAATGGTCATAACAATAGATGTTGCTATCACATCGTGGTGCTGACGTGGCTCAACGTTGTAGTGTGGATTTAACAGCATCGTTCCAAGCCCCTTTTTTTGTCCTTCTTCATCAACATCCCACCATTTTGTTTTTTAAAAACTGTTTCTTCTTCTTTTCCTTTGTTTCTGCTTTGTGCTGTCGTGTGATAGGCTGTGGACGTAGCTCCACCCGCTGAGAATCCTACAGACTCAACCGTTCCAATCCTGGTACGTTGGCATGCTTCTCTTTGTCTACGACGACGACACGTTATCTCTAAAGTAGTACTCTGTGTTGTCTCGTCTTACTAAAACTACTGAGTTTAACAGACTGTGTGTGTGTCCAAAAATAACACCCTATTCCCATAAATAGTGCACTACTTTTGACCAGAGCCTGCAGTAGACTATTTGGCGCTTGTCAAAAGTAGTGCACTATCTAGGGAATAGGGTAGCATTAGGGATGTATATTTAGGGTAAAGTAGTGTACTATGTAGGGAATAGGGTATTATTAGGGATGTATATTTAGGGTAAAGTAGTGTACTATCTAGGGAATAGGGTAGCATTTAAGACATAGACCACATCTTCATCTGAAGGAGGAAGGGGACCTCGGAGGACATCAAAGGAAGCGTTTGATGTGAAATGACAAAGATGGACCAATTTAAAGCACGTTGGATTATTGCGACAGCTGAGCTGCCAGACAGAGGAACATCAAACGTTTTATGTGGTGGTTTGATGTATATATATGGAATGCTGGAACGCCTGCCAATACCACATGATGTGTGATACAACGACCTCACGTTATATTCTTGTAACGGTTTTCTTCTGGTGAAAGAGAGGCGGACCAAAATGCAGCGTGGTTATTTGTAAACATCTTTAAATAAAGATGAAAATAAGAAACAATATACAAAACAATAAACGTGGAAAACCGAAACAGTCCTATCTGGTGCAACAAACACAGAGACAGGAACAATCACCCACGAAATACCTAAAGAATATGGCTGCCTAAATATGGTTCCCAATCAGAGACAACGATAACCACCTGCCTCTGATTGAGAACCACTCCAGGCAACCATAGACTTACCTAGAATACTTAACTAAACACTATCCCATAAACTACAAAACCCCTAGACAAAACAAACCACATAAATCACCCATGTCACACCCTGGCCTAACCAAAATAATAAAGAGAACACAGAATACTAAGACCAGGGTGTGACAGTACCCACCCCCCACCAGGGAGTGACAGTACCCACCCCCCACCAGGGAGTGACAGTACCCACCCCCCACCAGGGAGTGACAGTACCCCCACCAGGGCGTGACAGTACCCACCCCCCCACCACCCACCCCACCCCCAGGGAGTGACAGTTCTGGTGAGAACGTTTCCCGTGTCCATACATTCCAATTTGGATACAATCAAATGGCCTGTGAATAATGAGACAGAGTAGTATTTGTATTCTCAAAGAGATTGCTTAAAGTATTTAGGCTTTCTACAAGCAGCTCGGGGGAATACAACACAGGTTGTCTTTATGTGGACGAGTCACCATCCAATTAATTATTTTGGACTTTTGATTTTAAACTCACCATCCAATTAATTATTTTGGACTTTTGATTCTGAACTCACCATCCAATTAATTATTTTGGACTTTTGATTCTAAACTCACCATCCAATTAATTATTTTTGACTTTTGATTCTAAACTCACCATCCAATTAATTATTTTGGACTTTTGATTCTAAACTCACCATCCAATTAATTATTTTGGACTTTTGATTCTAAACTCACCATCCAATTAATTATTTTGGACTTTTGATTCTAAACTCACCATCCAATTAATTATTTTGGACTTTTGATTCTAAACTCACCATCCAACGAGTCACCATCCAATTAATTATTTTGGACTTTTGATTCTAAACTCACCATCCAATTAATTATTTTGGACTTTTGATTCTAAACTCACCATCCAACGAGTCACCGTCCAATTAACAAATGACAGTCCTCAGTTGGCAATCTCCAAGTTAGATTACTAGATATTACAAAGATCAAAGAATAAACAGTCTTGGATGGTCTTCTTAATCTCTACAATCTTCCTTGGAGTCATCCGGACCCTGTGTGGCTTTTAGGCTGCATCCCAAATGATACCCTATTCATTATTGGGTTCTGGTCAAAAGTAGTGCACTTTGTAGGGAATAAGAGTGCCACATGTTTCTACAGTCCCCTTTTGATATCCATCAGAAACAACACTTCAATCTGATCTTGATATAAACTGAACTAGTAAAACTCTGCCTGCTAATGAATTGCGACCAACGGGATTCATAAAAACTCTACTAGTAAAATTCTGCCAGCTAATGAATTGCGACCAACGGGGCCGCATCCCATATCCTCTTTTTTGTCTCCAGTTTCCTGTAGTTTTGTATGGTCAATCAGGAATTCCCTGCTTCCTTTTATTTATCCTTCTTAGACATAACTAACGCAGGGAAATTCTGGTAACTGGGTTATTCACCAACCCTTCACCCTCTTTTATATGCTGCCTACTTCTGGGGCCCATATTTACAAGTTATCCAATACCTTTGAGTGCTGATCTAGGATTACTTTTATTTTTCAGATTATGGAGAAATAAGACAGGCGGGGACCATGTTTTTAGGTCACCTGACCTACTGACACGTAGCATCTGCATCAAACCAATGATGAATTAAATGTATTTTTTTTTAAAATTAGAAACATTAACCAATAGGTGAACTATTCCTCTCTCTAACCTCAACCCTCCATGTTCCCTCCCACTGCCTCCCCGCCCCCTCCTCACATCGACCAATCAGAACTACGACGAGGAAATAGTCGACGATTACGTCACCGGCGTGGAACAGGTCGACGCCGACCCTACGGCTGCAGCAGAAATCGGCTCTGATACCAAAGGTCTCGACCCCGGCGCGGATTCGTACGATTTTAAGGAGTACGATATGAAGGAATACGGTGATATTAAAGAGATTGATACGAAACAGACGTACGAGTACGGTGACTATGGCGACTACGGCACCGGCGAGGCCAAACCTACCTCCTTCCCAGCCTATGAGGATGAGTTTGGGCCGGGCGTACCTGCTGAGACCGACACAGATAGTAGTGTAAGTAGCATTTTATACTCATCCTGAATATACACATCTCAGAGACCAGTACATCTGAGTCTATGAGGCCTAACATAGAACCTACTCAGGAGCTACTGCTGAAGGTACACAATGCTACTGTTGGCTTGGGAGGAGTGTCTGTGTGATTAGGGATATGTACCACAGAGCGAGGCGTCGATACTGAATGGAGATACACATCTCACTTCGTAACGATCCCTCTTACTCTCTCTGTCTTTCTGAACTCCCTCACTCTCTCTCTCTCGTTCTCTCTCTCTCTCTCTCGCTCTCTCTCTCTCTCTCTGTGTCTGTCTTTCTGATCTCCCTCCCTCCCTCACACTCTCTCTCATTCTCTCTTTCAATTCAATTCAAGGGCTTTATTGACATGGGAAACATATGTTAACTTTGCCAAAGCAAGTGAAATAGATGATAAACAAAAGTGAAATAAACAATTAAAATGAACAGTAAACATTACACTCAAAGAGGCTCCGAAAGAATAAAGACATTTTGTTTCTAGTCCCACTGTAGCCATTTTGTTTCTAGTCCCACTGCAGCCATTTTGTTTCTAGTCCCACTGTAGCCATTTTGTTTCTAGTCCCACTGTAGCCATTTTGTTTCCAGTCCCACTGTAGCCATTTTGTTTCTAGTCCCACTGTAGCCATTTTGTTTCTAGTCCCACTGTAGCCATTTTGTTTCTAGTCCCACTGTAGCCATTTTGTTTCTAGTCCCACTGTAGCCATTTTGTTTCTAGTCCCACTGTAGCAATTTTGTTTCTAGTCCCACTGTAGCCATTTTGTTTCTAGTCCCACTGTAGCCATTTTGTTTCTAGTCCCACTGTAGCCATTTTGTTTCTAGTCCCACTGTAGCCATTTTGTTTCTAGTCCCACTGTAGCCATTTTGTTTCTTGTCCCACTGTAGCCATTTTGTTTCTAGTCCCACTGTAGCCATTTTGTTTCTAGTCCCACTGTAGCCATTTTGTTTCTAGTCTCACTGTAGCTATTTTGTTTCTAGTCCCACTGTAGCCATTTTGTTTCTAGTCCCACTGTAGCCATTTTGTTTCTAGTCCCACTGTAGCCCTTTTGTTTCTAGTCCCACTGTAGCCATTTTGTTTCTAGTCCCACTGTAGCCATTTTGTTTCTAGTCCCACTGTAGCCATTTTGTTTCTAGTCCCACTGTAGCCATTTTGTTTCCAGTCCCACTGTAGCCATTTTGTTTCTAGTCCCACTGTAGCCATTTTGTTTCCAGTCCTATTTCTCCCACAGCAGTGGCGGTCAGTACTGTTCAAGATGAGGGAGGACAATCACTTTTCCATGACCACGGCCTTATTTCTATTACAGCATATTGGATGACTGTCATTCATTTTCCATTCAGCCAGCTCAATGTAATAGTGCTAAGTTTAGGTTACGACATGATACTCTTTAATTTTTCCCTCTATACCAATCATGAGGTTGCTACAACCGAGCTTATGAATGAAAGGTTAACAACGTTTCATCATGAATTCTTCCTGTGTGAAGTCATTGTGTCAACAATATCAGGTGTCCAGGACCCTCGCTGTGTTCAGTTAGTTATGCACATCCCAAATGGTACCCTATTCCCTATATAGTGCACTACACATAGGGCCCTGGTCAAAAGTTGTGCACTATAAAAGGAACACAGTGCAATTTGGGATACATCCCCGTTTGTCATCTTCAGTGGCTTTGGAAAACTAACCAATATCATTCGGACCAAGACTCAAATTGTGGCTTCTTTACGAACCACATCTTGTGGTTAATATTTCCTACGTAGACTAAAAACACATTTAGCATTTAGCCTTAACAAATGTTCCACTACCAGGCACAGACAGGCACTCGGCATTTTGAAGGGGTCTGGATCTCTTCTTATCTCTTTTACAGCTGGAAGTGGTAGTGTATTTTAATTCTCCGAATCTCCTGGTGAAATGAGGACACCCGTTTTGGGTAGGACGTCCCTTGCTGCCATGACTACTTCACCTCTGATTGGTTATAATTCACACTGCTGGTGTTTGTGACGTCAGCTTAGAACCTGGTGATGCTGCCACCACGCCTACAGAAGGATTTTCTTTGGGGAAATACTGACGTTTTTTCCCCGTGTTTGGTTGACAACTCGCAGATCTGTATTCTGATAGGATGGTCTCTGTGGTGTGTTTTCAGATTGGAGGAGGGAGATATGGCGGAGAGAAAGGAGAGAAGGGAGAACCCGCCATCATTGAACCCGTAAGTGGAAGGCAACACGTTTTATCACTGTTGTATAACTGGGTATCAGTGATGCATCAGCTAAAACCGGGGAGTTAACTTTGCCGTAAACATCATTTTCTGACGTTTCTCCTGCTTCAGCTCAGTCCCACTCTATGTTTCCCCGACTCATAAACATGACACGTTGTACAACCACTGGGTGTTATCACTACTGTATAACTAGTTATTATCACTACTATATAACTAGTTATCACTACTATATAACTAATTATTATCACTACTATATAACTAGTTATTATCACTACTATATAACTAGGTATTATCACTACTATATAACTAGGTATTATCACTACTATATAACTAGGTATTATCACTACTATATAACTAGTTATCACTACTATATAACTAATTATTATCACTACTATATAACTAGGTATTACTATATAACTAGGTATTATCACTACTATATAACTAATTATTATCACTACTATATAACTAGGTATTACTATATAACTAGTTATTATCACTGCTAAATAACTAGGTATTATCACTACTGTGTAACTAGTTATTATCACTACTGTGTAACTAGGTATTATCACTACTATATAACTAGTTATTATCACTACTGTGTAACTAGGTATTACTATATAACTAGTTATTATCACTACTATATAACTAGTTATTATCACTACTATATAACTACTTATTATCAGTACTATAAAACTAGGTATTATCACTACTATATAACTAGTTATTATCACTACTATATAACTAGTTATTATCACTACTGTATAACTAGTTATTATCACTTCTATATAACTAGGTATTATCACTACTATATAACTAGTTATTATCACTACTGTGTAACTAGGTATTACTATATAACTAGTTATTATCACTACTATATAACTAGTTATTATCACTACTATATAACTAGTTATTATCACTACTATATAACTAGTTATTATCACTACTGTATAACTAGTTATTATCACTTCTATATAACTAGGTATTATCACTACTATATAACTAGTTATTATCACTACTGTGTAACTAGGTATTATCACTACTATATAACTAGTTATTATCACTACTGTGTAACTAGGTATTACTATATAACTAGTTATTATCACTACTATATAACTCGTTATTATCACTGCTAAATAACTAGGTATTATCACTACTGTGTAACTAGTTATTATCACTACTGTGTAACTAGTTATTATCACTACTGTGTAACTAGTTATTATCACTACTATATAACTAGTTATTATCACTACTGTGTAACTAGGTATTACTATATAACTAGTTATTATCACTACTATATAACTAGTTATTATCACTACTGTGTAACTAGTTATTATCACTACTATATAACTAGTTATTATCACTACTATATAACTAGGTAGTACTATATAACTAGTTATTATCCCTACTATATAACTAGTTATTATCACTACTATATAACTAGTTATTATCACTACTATATAACTAGTTATTATCACTACTATATAACTAGGTATTATCACTACTATATAACTAGTTATTATCACTTCTATATAACTAGTTATTATCACTACTATAAAACTAGGTATTATCACTACTATATAACTAGTTATTATCACTACTATATAACTAGGTAGTACTGTATAACTAGTTATTATCACTACTATATAACTAGTTATTATCACTACTATATAACTAGTTATTATCACTACTGTGTAACTAGTTATTATCACTACTATATAACTAGTTATTATCACTACTATATAACTAGTTATTATCACTACTATATAACTAGGTAGTACTGTATAACTAATTATTATCACTACTATATAACTAGTTATTATCACTACTATATAACTAGTTATTATCACTACTCTGTAACTAGGTATTATCACTAGTATATAACTAGTTATTATCACTACTGTGTAACTTGTTATTATCACTACTATATAACTAGTTATTATCACTACTATATAACTAGGTATTATCACTACTATATACTTAGTTATTATCACTACTATATAACTAGTTATTATCACTACTATATAACTAGTTATTATCACTACTATATAACTAGTTATTATCACTACTATATAACTAGGTATTATCACTACTATATAACTAGTTATTATCACTACTATATAACTAGTTATTATCACTACTGTATAACTAGTTATTATCACTACTATATAACTCGTTATTATCACTACTATATAACTAGTTATCACTACTATATAACTAGTTATCACTACTATATAACTCATTATTATCACTACTATATAACTAGTTATTATCACTACTATATAACTAGTTATTATCACTACTATATAACTAGTTATTATCACTACTATATAACTAGGTATTATCACTTCTATATAACTAGGTATTATCACTACTGTGTAACTAGTTATTATCAATACTATATAACTAGGTATTATCATTACTATATAACTAGTTATTATCACTACTATATAACTAGTTAGTACTGTATAACTAGTTATTATCACTACTATATAACTAGTTATTATCACTACTATATAACTAGTTATTGTCACTACTATATAACTAGTTATTATCACTACTATATAACTAGGTATTATCACTACTATATAACTAGTTATTATCACTACTATATAACTAGGTAGTACTGTATAACTAGTTATTATCACTACTATATATCTAGGTATTATCACTACTATATAACTAGTTATTGTCACTACTATATAACTAGTTATTATCACTACTATATAACTAGGTATTATCACTACTATATAACTAGTTATTATCACTACTATATAACTCGGTAGTACTGTATAACTAATTATTATCACTACTATATAACTAGTTATTATCACTACTGTATAACTAGTTATTATCACTACTATATAACTAGTTATTATCACTTCTATATAACTAGTTATTATCACTACTATATAACTAGTTATTATCACTACTGTGTAACTAGTTATTATCACTACTATATAACTAGTTATTATCACTACTATATAACTAGTTATTATCACTACTAAATAACTAGTTATTATCACTACTGTGTAACTACGTATTATCACTACTATATAACTAGGTATTATCATTACAATATAACTAGTTATTATCACTACTATATAACTAGTTAGTACTGTATAACTAGATATTATCACTACTATATAACTAGTTATTATCACTGCTATATAACTAGTTATTATCACTACTATATAACTCGTTATTATCACTACTATATAACTAGTTATTATCACTACTATATA
Organism: Oncorhynchus clarkii lewisi; assembly: GCF_045791955.1. Classification (NCBI taxonomy): domain Eukaryota; kingdom Metazoa; phylum Chordata; class Actinopteri; order Salmoniformes; family Salmonidae; genus Oncorhynchus; species Oncorhynchus clarkii. The sequence goes on along the minus strand of NC_092166.1, from coordinate 5,283,971 downwards.
ACTAGTTATTATCACTACTATATAACTAGTTATTATCACTACTATATAACTAGGTATTATCACTACTATATAACTAGTTATTATCACTGCTATATAACTAGGTATTATCACTACTATATAACTAGTTATTATCACTACTATATCACTAGTTATTCTCACTACTATATAACTAGTTATTATCACTACTGTATAACTAGTTAGTACTGTATAACTAGTTATTATCACTACTATATAACTAGTTATTATCACTACTATATAACTAGTTATTATCACTACTATATAACTAGTTATTATCACTACTATATAACTAGTTATTATCACTGCTGTGTAATTAGTTATTATCACTACTATATAACTAGTTATTAGCACTACTGTGTAACTAGGTAGTACTATATAACTAGTTATTATCACTACTATATAACTAGTTATTATCACTGCTATATAACTAGGTATTATCACTACTATATAACTAGTTATTATCACTGCTATATAACTAGGTATTATCACTACTATATAACTAGTTATTATCACTACTATATCACTAGTTATTATCTCTACTATATAACTAGTTATTATCACTACTGTATAACTAGTTAGTACTGTGTAACTAGTTATTATCACTACTATATAACTAGTTATTATCACTACTATATAACTAGTTATTATCACTACTATATAACTAGTTATTATCACTACTATATAACTAGTTATTATCACTACTGTGTAACTAGTTATTATCACTACTATATAACTAGTTATTATCACTACTGTGTAACTAGGTAGTACTATATAACTAGTTATTATCACTACTATATAACTAGGTATTATCACTACTATATAACTAGTTATTATCACTACTTTATAACTAGTTATTATCACTACTATATAACTAGTTATTATCACTACTATATAACTAGTTATTATCACTACTATATAACTAGGTATTATCACTACTATATAACTAGTTATTATCACTACTATATAACTAGGTTTTATCACTACTATATAACTAGGTATTATCACTACTATATAACTAGGTATTATCACTACTATATAACTAGTTATTATCACTACTATATAACTAGTTATTATCACTACTGTGTAACTAATTATTATCACTACTGTGTAACTAGTTATTATCACTACTGTGTAACTAGGTATTCATGATGTATCATCAACTGTACTCTGTCTCCACTCTGCCTGTAGATTTACTGCCGTCTCTGAATGCTAATGTATCCATGTTTCCCTCTCTTTTGTCTGTCTTCCCTCTTTTCTCTGTCTTCCCTCTTTTCTCTGTCTTCCCTCTTTTGTCTGTGTACCCTATTTTCTCTGTCTTCCCTCTTTTGTCTGTCTACCCTATTTTCTCTGTCTTCCCTCTTTTCTTTGTCTTCTCTCTTTTGTCCGTCTACCCTATTTTCTCTGTCTTCCCTCTTTTCTCTGTCTTCCCTCTTTTGTCTGTCTTCCCTATTTCCTCTGTCTTCCCTATTTCCTCTGTCTTCCCTCTTTTGTCTGTCTTCCCTCTTTTGTCTGTCTTCTCTCTTTTGTCTGTCTTCCCTCTTTCTCTGTCTTCCCTCTCTTTTCTCTGTCTTCCCCCCATTTTCTCTGTCTTCCCCCTCTTGTATCTGTCTTCCCCCTCTTGTATCTGTCTTCCCTCTCTTTCTCTGTCTTCCCTCTCTTTTCTCTGTCTTCCCTCTCTTTTCTCTGTCTTCCCTCTTTTCTCTGTCTTCACTCTTTTCTCTGTCTTCCCTCTTTTGTCTGTCTTCCCTATTTTCTCTGTCTTCCCTCTTTTCTCTGTCTTCCCTCTTTTCTCTGTCTTCCCTCTTTTCTCTGTCTTTCCTCTTTTCTCTGTCTTCCCTCTCTTTTCTCTGTCTTCCCTCTCTTTTCTCTGTCTTCCCCCTCTTTTCTCTGTATTTCATCTCTTGTATCTGTCTTCCCCCTCTTTTATCTGTCTTCCCTCTCTTTCTCTGTCTTCCCTCTCTTTTCTCTGTCTTCCCTCTCTTTTCTCTGTCTTCCCCCTCTTTTCTCTGTCTTTCATCTCTTCTATCTACCCTCTCTTTTGTCTGTCTTCCCTCTCTTTTCTCTGTCTTCCCCATCTTTTCTCTGTCTTTCATCTCTTCTATCTACCCTCTCTTTTCACTGTCTTCCCTCACTTTTCTCTGTCTTCCCTCTCCTTCACTGTCTTCCAGGGGATGCTGATTGAAGGACCCCAAGGAGGCCCCGGCCAAGCTGTGAGTATCACGTTCTCTCTTTGCCTCCCGCTCTCCCAGACCTACTCTCTCTCATTGTCTCCCTCTCTCCCAGACGTACTCTCTCTCTCTCTTTGCCTTCCTCTCTCCCAGACCTACTCTCTCTCTTTGCCTCCAGAGAGAGAGAGAGAGAGAGAGAGAAAGAGAGAGAGAGAGAGAGAGAGAGAGAGAGAGAGAGAGAGAGAGAGAGGCTTTGTCTCTCTAAGGTTGACAAATTAAATGTGGTAGCAGTTTGGTAAGCTAGCTCTGCTGTAGTTAATGTGTATGTGTGCGTTCGCAGGGCTTGCCCGGCGCCCCAGGCTCCCAGGGTGCCCCTGGCCCACATGGAGACCACGGTGACAGGGTAAGTGAGCTGTCGCTGCTCAGGAACTCCCTTTGCACTTCCTGCTGTTGGAAATAGGTAATTCTCTCATTACCCACCACTTCCTTTAACTCTCTGACTCTCATTTTAACCCATCACTATAGCAGCATATGCAACTCAACAGTTTATTTATAGCTACCACAGCAAATAGTGTAAAGGCTATTCAGAGTGTGGTTGGAGAACTCTGGCTCATAGAATATACAACTCAACCCTCATAGAATATACAGTAGAACCCTCGTAGAATATACAGTACAACCCTCGTAGAATATACAGTAGAACCCTCGTAGAATATACAGTACAACCCTTGTAGAATATACAGTAGAACCCTCGTTGAATATACAGTAGAACCCTTGTAGAATATACAGTAGAACCCTCATAGAATATACAGTACAACCCTCGTAGAATATACAGTAGAACACTCGTAGAATATACAGTACAACCCTCGTAGAGTATACAGTACAACCCTCGTAGAATATACAGTAGAACCCTCATAGAATATACAGTACAACCCTCGTAGAATATACAGTACAACCCTCGTAGAATATACAGTAGAACCCTCAGCACATCAAACCAATACAACTATAGCGGTTTAGAAATACCAAAGAATGGAATGTTAAGGGAGATCTCAGTGAATGGAATGTTAATGGAGATCTCAGTGAATGGAATGTTAAGGGAGATCTCAGTGAATGGAATGTTAAGGGAGATCTCAGTGAATGGAATGTTAAGGGAGATCTCAGTGATTGGAATGTTAAGGGAGATCTCAGTGATTGGAATGTTAAGAGAGATCTCAGTGATTGGAATGTTAAGGGAGATCTCAGTGATTGGAATGTTAAGGGAGATCTCAGTGAATGGAATGTTTTAGTTTTTTTTGAGAGAATTCCAAGTGTGCAAAGCTTTTATCAAGGCAAAGGGTGCCTACTTTGAAGAATCTCAAATATAAAATAGATGTTGATTTGTTTAACACTTTTTTGGGGTTACTACATGATTCCATATGTGTTTTTTTCCTAGTTTTGATGTCTTCACTAGTATTCTACAATGTAGAAAATAGTTTTAAAAAATAAAGGAAAAACCCTGGAATGAGTACAGGTGTGTCCAAACTTTTGACTGGTACTGTATATTTGGGAGAATGTAGTTGTTAGACCCCTCAGGCCAAGTCCGACTAGTCTGTCTCCTTGGACCGTGGCTAATATAGCTGACTAATAATCAGTCAGCATTCCACTTACTTCACTGATTCTTAGATGACAGTCTATTCATAGTAACAGTATATTATGATAATGAAGACATTAGTTTAAAATAATAAACACAGTGTTTCAGACAAGACTGGTCTTGACAACAAGCCATCCATCATGGTTTTACAAAGAAGAGAAGCCAGCAGGTATACCTATAAAGGAAGTCCTTTCTCTGTGTCCTTCTCCTTCGGCTGGGTTTGTAGTAGGGCCCCACACCTTCATACCACGGGGAGAAAAGAGGTCAATCAGCCACGGCTTGCTACTGCACCGGGGAGGAGAAGGAGAGGGAAGGGAGGAGAGGAAAGAAGGAAAGGAGGGGAGGAAGACCGAGGGGCAGGCCCGGGAAACCAAATAACTCGGATTACCCTCAACAACACATAGTTGTAGAACTACGTCCCTATTCCCTATTGGCCCGGGTTAAAAGTAGTACACTAAATAGGGCATAGTGTGCTATTTGGGTCGCTGGCTGTTTTTTTTCTCTCTCGATGTCTCAGTTTCAAGGGGCCTTAAAGCCGACCTCAGACCCTCCAGCAGCACATCAAACAATGAGGCGCCCTTAGAGTGTCAATTGTACTTCTTTAAGGGCTGCACTGGATCCTGGTCTAAAGTAGTGCCCTTTATCGGGACTCCGGTGGCATTTGGGACACAGCCCAGGGACTGTGAATCTGAGGACATTTAGTTTGATTGATTGACACTGAATAAGTGGCCCCTCTTTAAGAATCTGTAGTGCAAGTTTGTTTTTTCTTCCTAGAATGTGGTGAATCGACCCTGTTTCCCTCTCCCCCCCTACACACACTACATTGTAAATTGTAAATAAGAATTTGTTCTTAACTGACTTGCCTAGTTAAATAAAAGTTAAATAAAAAAAAAATAATAATTTTTACAAATAAATGGGAATAGGACAACTTGAGACCCAACCTTAGAATGCCCTCGAGGGAAGACACACCCACCAAGCCCACCTCAGCAGAGTCAAACGTCCCTCTCCCCTCCACTCTTCTCCCCTCCTCTCCCCTCCCCTCCTCTCCTCTTGACACACAAAAGCCTTTTTGTTCCAGTAAGAGCAGAATGCTCAGAAAATATTTGTCTGATCCCGGATCCCTCCACCCCAGTCCGTCGTTGCCTCTCCATTTCCTCCCAGGAGGAGTTAGCCTGACTGAGAATTGACAGGCCCATTGAAAGTGACCCGGTGCTGGTGGTTCTGAAGTTTGGGATTTTTGGAGAGAGTGCAGGGTCTCCCTAACACACACACACACACACACACACACACACACACACACACACACACACACTAAACCCTTATCCTTTGATCAGCACGTTTCTCACATAACCGACCCTGCATTCCTCGCCTCCTCTCTCCCCACCCAATGATATATATATATATACATATTTATACATTTATAATATACATATGTATATATACTCTAGATGACTGATAGATGGTGCTGTGTTGAAGCCTCCATCTTGGTACTCCCCCACCATTTATAATATATATATATATATATATATATATATATATATATATATATATATATATATATATATATATGTATATATACACTAGATGACTGATAGGTGGTGCTGTGTTGAAGCCTCCATCTTGCTACTCCCCCACCATTTATAATATACATATGTATATATACTCTAGATGACTGATAGATGGTGCTGTGTTGAAGCCTCCATCTTGCTACTCCCCACCATTTATAATATATATATATATATATATATATATATATATATATATATATATATATATATATATATATGTATATATACACTAGATGACTGATAGGTGGTGCTGTGTTGAAGCCTCCATCTTGGTACTCCCCCACCATTTATAATATACATATGTATATATACACTAGAAGACTGATAGATGGTGCTGTGTTGAAGCCTCCATCTTGGTACTCCGCCACCATTTATAATATATATATATATATATATATATATATATGTTTATATACACTAGATGACTGATAGATGGTGCTGTGTTGAAGCCTCCATCTTGCTACTCCCCCACCATTTATAATATATATATGTATATATACTCTAGATGACTGATAGATGGTGCTGTGTTGAAGCCTCCATCTTGCTACTCCCCCACCATTTATAATATACATATGTTTATATACACTAGATGACTGATAGATGGTGCTGTGTTGAAGCCTCCATCTTGCTACTCCCCCACCATTTATAATATATATATGTTTGTATACTCTAGATGACTGATAGATGGTGCTGTGTTGAAGCCTCCATCTTGCTACTCCGCCACCATTTATAATATATATATATATATATATATGTTTATATACACTAGATGACTGATAGATGGTGCTGTGTTGAAGCCTCCATCTTGCTACTCCGCCACCATTTATAATATATATATATATATATATATATGTTTATATACACTAGATGACTGATAGATGGTGCTGTGTTGAAGCCTCCATCTTGCTACTCCCCCACCATTTATAATATACATATGTATATATACTCTAGATGACTGATAGATGGTGCTGTGTTGAAGCCTCCATCTTGCTACTCCCCCACCATTTATAATATATATATGTATATATACACTAGATGACTGATAGATGGTGCTGTGTTGAAGCCTCCATCTTGCTACTCCCCCACCATTTATAATATACATATGTATATATACTCTAGATGACTGATAGATGGTGCTGTGTTGAAGCCTCCATCTTGCTACTCCCCCACCATTTATAATATACATATGTTTATATACACTAGATGACTGATAGATGGTGCTGTGTTGAAGCCTCCATCTTGCTACTCCCCCACCATTTATAATATATATATGTTTGTATACTGTAGATGACTGATAGATGGTGCTGTGTTGAAGCCTCCATCTTGCTACTCCCCCACCATTTATAATATATATATGTTTGTATACTCTAGATGACTGATAGGTGGTGCTGTGTTGAAGCCTCCATCTTGCTACTCCCCCACCATTTATAATATACATATGTTTATATACACTAGATGACTGATAGATGGTGCTGTGTTGAAGCCTCCATCTTGGTACTCCCCACCATTTATAATATACATATGTATATATACTCTAGATGACTGATAGATGGTGCTGTGTTGAAGCCTCCATCTTGCTACTCCCCCACCATTTATAATATACATATGTATATATACTCTAGATGACTGATAGATGGTGCTGTGTTGAAGCCTCCATCTTGCTACTCCCCCACCATTATAAATAATATTTTGGAAGTGATTGAAATGCATTTATTAATGTCTACATTTGTTTTTGCCACATCTATTATACTACAGACACATTAATGTGTACTTTTAAATCATATTATGTGAGCTAAACATACAAATGAAAACATATTTAAAAATGTTAATGTCCCCACTACAACAAAAATACTAAAATAAATTGACGACTTCTTCTAGGGAGTGCCAATATGGCCGACCGGTGGTTTCAAAACCTCTCATTGGCCAATACATAACATCAGCAATCCGGAGTTGATATATTGTACATGATTGATCCCACCACAGCCCCCCTACCCCAAGCCCCTGCAGTACCACTGTGTGTTGACTGGGGGGGGCAGTAAGGAGTCTATGGCTAAGTTTAGAATGGCACCCTATTCACTATACAGCGCCCTACCTTTGACCAAGGCTCATAGGACTCTGGGCCCATAGGACTCTGGTCATAAGTAGTGCACTATATAGGGAATAGGGTGCCATTATAGAGTTAGCCTCTATAATCAGAGCGCGTATGTAGCTCTCTGGATATCCCTCTGGATAAGACAGCAAGGCAGGCAGTCAACCAGCCAGACAGTTAGGCTGTCAGGCAGTCAACCAGCCAGACAGTTAGGCTGTCAGGCAGTCAACCAGCCAGACAGTTAGGCTGTCAGGCAGTCAACCAGCCAGACAGTTAGGCTGTCAGGCAGTCAACCAGCCATACAGTTAGGCTGTCAGGCAGTCAACCAGCCAGACAGTTAGTCAGAGAAGGGAAGCAGTAACACATGGGAACAATTTGACCCAGCAGAGACAGACATACACTAGATCAGAGCGCGTGACCAGCTTGCTAAAGAGATCATGGCCTGGCCTGGCCTGCTAAAGAGATCTAGCCCTGGTCTGGCCTGTTAAAGAGATCTAGCCCTGGCCTGTTAAAGAGATCTAGTCCTGGCCTGCTAAAGAGATCTAGCCCTGGCCTGGTCTGTTAAAGAGATCTACCCCTGGCCTGTTAAAGAGATCTATCCCTGGCCTGGCCTGTTAAAGAGATCTAGCCCTGGTCTGTTAAAGAGATCTAGCCCTGGCCTGGTCTGTTAAAGAGATCTAGCCCTGGTCTGTTAAAGAGATCTAGCCCTGGCCTGGTCTGTTAAAGAGATCTACCCCTGGCCTGTTAAAGAGATCTATCCCTGGCCTGGCCTGTTAAAGAGATCTAGCCCTGGTCTGTTAAAGAGATCTAGCCCTGGCCTGGTCTGTTAAAGAGATCTAGCCCTGGTCTGTTAAAGAGATCTAGCCCTGGCCTGGTCTGTTAAAGAGATCTAGCCCTGGCCTGTTAAAGAGATCTAGCCCTGGCCTGTTAAAGAGATCTATCCCTGGCCTGGCCTGTTAAAGAGATCTAGCCCTGGTCTGGTCTGTTAAAGAGATCTAGCCCTGGTCTGGCCCGCTGGTGGTAATACAGTGGAGATACTGTGATTTATAATGCACCTTTAGTCTGGACTATTTGTACTAGTAAATCATTATATTATGATGATGATGATGGTGAGGACCTGTTGGTGGTAGTTCTGTGATAACGGCACTGTGATTTACATTTTGTAAGAAATGTACTTAAACGATCCCAAATGTGTTTAAATTTACCGCCTTCAAACGTCACACCCCTTAATCCGGATTGACGTACAGTTAAACCAGAGTGCATTCGTCTTGGGGTAGCATATCCGTTAAATCATTAGCATTAGCATAACTATTTTTCCTCAGTTCTTAATCAACAACATAATGTTGTGATGATGTGTCTGAGTGCCCACTACATACCTTTACATTGAATGCTAATAAATGCAATGTATTTTTGTATGGCTGGATGCTAGTTTTAAGTCCTCTGCTAATTCACAGTAGGAAGTCCCACCCCTCTGCTAATTCACAGTAGGAAGTCCCACCCCTCTGCTAATTCACAGTAGGGAGTCCCACCCCTCTGCTAATTCACAGTAGGAAGTCCCACCCCTCTGCTAATTCACAGTAGGAAGTCCCACCCCTCTGCTAATTCACAGTAGGAAGTCCCACCCCTCTGCTAATTCACAGTAGGAAGTCCCACCCCTCTGCTCGTCAGTAGTGGCCTGGTCGTAAAAGATCCCTGTGGCCAAACATCAAATCTCCATTACTTTCTCAAGGTCTATGAAATACTCCAAATGTTCTGTACCCACATACTCTTTTCCTCTTTACAGATTTATATCAGTAATCATGTATATTTCCTATGTGATCATGATTAAGAAGTTCCTTCCCCTTTAACTTTGTAGTCAACCTCTCTCTAAATTATTCTATAATAACCAAATGTCTGTCTGTCTGTCTGTCTGTCTGTCTGTCTGTCTCTCTCTCTCTCTCTCTCTCTCTCTCTCTCTCTCTCTCTCTCTCTCTCTCTCTCTCTCTCTCTCTCTCTCTCTCTCTCTCTCTCTCCTACATTACCCAGGGTCCTCCAGGGCGTGCTGGTCTTCCTGGTTCAGACGGAGTTCCTGGTCCTCCAGGTACCCTTCTAATGCTGCCAGTAAGTCCCCTCTTACCTCATCTTTCTACTCTACCTCTCTCCCTCCCTCTCTACCTCTCTCCTTCCCTCTCTACCTCTCTCCCTCCCTCTCTACCTCTCTCCTTCGCTCTCTACCTCTCTCCTTCCCTCTCTACCTCACTCCTTCGCTCTCTACCTCTCTCCTTCCCTCTCTACCTCTCTCCTTCCCTCTCTACCTCTCTCCTTCGCTCTCTACCTCTCTCCCTCCCTCTCTACCTCTCTCCTTCGCTCTCTACCTCTCTCCTTCGCTCTCTACCTCTCTCCTTCTCTCTCTACCTCTCTCCTCTCTCTACCTCTCTCCTTCGCTCTCTACCTCTCTCCTTCGCTCTCTGCCTCCCTCTCTACCTCTCTCCTTCGCTCTCTACCTCTCTCCTTCGCTCTCTACCTCTCTCCTTCGCTCTCTACCTCTCCTTCCCTCTCTACCTCTCTCCTTCCCTCTCTACCTCTCTCCTTCACTCTCTACCTCTCTTCTTCCCTCTCTACCTCTCTCCTTCGCTCTTTACCTCTCTTCTTCCCTCTCTACCTCTCTTCTTCCCCCTCTACCTCTCTCCTTCCCTCTCTACCTCTCTCCTTCGCTCTCTACCTCTCTCCTTCCCTCTCTACCTCTCTCCTTCGCTCTCTACCTCTCTGCCTCCCTCTCTACCTCTCTCCTTCGCTCTCTACCTCTCTCCTTCGCTCTCTACCTCTCTCCTTCGCTCTCTACCTCTCTCCTTCGCTCTCTACCTCTCTTCTTCCCTCTCTACCTCTCTCCTTCGCTCTCTTCTTCCCTCTCTACCTCTCTTCTTCCCTCTCTACCTCTCTCCTTCGCTCTCTACCTCTCTTCTTCCCTCTCTACCTCTCTTCTTCCCTCTCTACCTCTCTCCTTCGCTCTCTACCTCTCTCCTTCTCTCTCTACCTCTCTCCTTCGCTCTCTACCTCTCTCCTTCGCTCTCTGCCTCCCTCTCTACCTCTCTCCTTCGCTCTCTACCTCTCTCCTTCGCTCTCTACCTCTCTCCTTCCCTCTCTACCTCTTCTTCCCTCTCTACCTCTCTCCTTCCCTCTCTACCTCTCTCCTTCGCTCTCTACCTCTCTTCTTCCCTCTCTTCCTCTCTCCTTCGCTCTCTACCTCTCTTCTTCCCTCTCTACCTCTCTCCTTCCCTCTCTTCCTACTGCTGCTGCTCTTATAAAAGGTTCCATTTTCATGCTGCCAGTAAGTCCCCTCTTACCTCATCTTTCCTCTCTCTCTACCTCTCTCCTTCCCTCTCTTCCTCTCTCCTTCTCTCTCTACCTCTCTCCTTCCCTCTCTTCCAACTGCTGCTGCTCTTATAAAATATTCAATTTTAATGTTGGCAGTAAGTCTCCTCCCTCCCTTCCTCCTTCTCCCTCCTTCCCCTCCCCCTCCCCTCTCCCACCTTCCGTCTGTCCTCAGCCTTATCTTCTATATTGTATTCTACGTTATTAGCCTTCATCATTGTCTAAAGGCCCGAATGCAACCCACAACATTTCTGTTTCAACCATGAAGAAACACCTTTCCATCAACCTCCATATGCCCTGGCTGTCTGACTACCAGCTACCTGTTTCCATTAGGTCATATGTAACCTCCAGTCAACTGTGGTGTCTCTGTTTTGGACCGTGAAGTCACCTTGTTTAACACACTCCACCTCACTGTATCCCCGTTAAGCCCTCGGTACATATAAACCTCAGTCATTCACCTTGTAAATGTCACTGGGTGCAGTGGACTGGAACCGGTGGCTGTGTAACCACTCTGCATGCAGCTCAGCGGACATTTTGGATCTAATGGATCTGCCATGGAGCCCAGTGACGGGTTTATACACACTGCAGGGCTGCAACTCAGTGTCCGTGTTGGATATGGTGGTGTTCCCCTGCTCAGACTTCGCTGACTCACGCCAGATAGGTATTTTACGTGTCAGCTAACCACATCATGTGTTAGAGCTATCTGGTGCCTGAAGGCATGGTCCGTGACGTGGCATGCAACCATTGGTTGATGCTTGCACCGTCTGAGTAGGGGTGGCGGGACCATCGTCTGTCTGGGACGACCAGTGATGCTGATGAACACACAGGGCTGCATAAAGAATATATATTATATTATATTTTATATATATATAAATAATATATAGAGAGTGTGTATTATTAGCCCAACAAAAGGTCCGACCTCAAAAATATATATTTTTAAATTTAAAAAAAAATATTACTTTCACATAGGGCTGCCCACAGAGATCATGTTCTGAGATGTCGTAATGTGTGACGGCTGCCCACAGAGATCCTATAGTGTTCTGAGATGTCGTAATGTGTGACGGCTGCCCACAGAGATCCTATAGTGTTCTGAGATGTCGTAATGTGTGACGGCTGCCCACAGAGATCATGTTCTGAGATGTCGTAATGTGTGACGGCTGCCCACAGAGATCCTATCCTGTTCTGAGATGTCGTAATGTGTGACGGCTGTCCACAGAGATCCTATCCTGTTCTGAGATGTCGTAATGTGTGACGACTGCCCACAGAGATCGTGTTCTGAGATGTCGTAATGTGTGACGGCTGCCCACAGAGATCGTGTTCTGAGGTGTCGTAATTTGTGACGGCTGCCCACAGAGATCCTATCATGTTCTGAGATGTCGTAATGTGTGACAGCTGCCCACAGAGATCCTATCCTGTTCTGAGATGTCGAAATGTGTGACGGCTGCCCACAGAGATCCTATCCTGTTCTGAGATGTCGTAATGTGTGACGGCTGCCCACAGAGATCGTGTTCTGAGATGTCGTAATGTGTGACGGCTGCCCACAGAGATCCTATCCTGTTCTGAGATGTCGAAATGTGTGACGGCTGCCCACAGAGATCCTATCCTGTTCTGAGATGTCGTAATGTGTGACGGCTGCCCACAGAGATCATGTTCTGAGATGTCGTAATGTGTGACGGCTGCCCACAGAGATCATGTTCTGAGATGTCGTAATGTGTGACGGCTGCCCACAGTGATCGTGTTCTGAGATGTCGTAATGTGTGACGGCTGCCCACAGAGATCGTGTTCTGAGATGTCGTAATGTGTGACGGCTGCCCACAGAGATCCTATCCTGTTCTGAGATGTCGTAATGTGTGACGGCTGCCCACAGAGATCCTATCCTGTTCTGAGATGTCGTAATGTGTGACGGCTGCCCACAGAGATCCTGTTCTGAGATGTCGTAATGTGTGACGGCTGCCCACAGAGATCGTGTTCTGAGATGTCGTAATGTGTGACGGCTGCCCACAGAGATCCTATCGTGTTCTGAGATGTCGTAATGTGTGACGGCTGCCCACAGAGATCCTATCATGTTCTGAGATGTCGTAATGTGTGACGGCTGCCCACAGAGATCGTGTTCTGAGATGTCGTAATGTGTGACGGCTGCCCACAGAGATCCTATCCTGTTCTGAGATGTCGAAATGTGTGACGGCTGCCCACAGAGATCCTATCCTGTTCTGAGATGTCGTAATGTGTGACGGCTGCCCACAGAGATCATGTTCTGAGATGTCGTAATGTGTGACGGCTGCCCACAGAGATCATGTTCTGAGATGTCGTAATGTGTGACGGCTGCCCACAGTGATCGTGTTCTGAGATGTCGTAATGTGTGACGGCTGCCCACAGAGATCGTGTTCTGAGATGTCGTAATGTGTGACGGCTGCCCACAGAGATCCTATCCTGTTCTGAGATGTCGTAATGTGTGACGGCTGCCCACAGAGATCCTATCCTGTTCTGAGATGTCGTAATGTGTGACGGCTGCCCACAGAGATCCTGTTCTGAGATGTCGTAATGTGTGACGGCTGCCCACAGAGATCGTGTTCTGAGATGTCGTAATGTGTGACGGCTGCCCACAGAGATCCTATCGTGTTCTGAGATGTCGTAATGTGTGACGGCTGCCCACAGAGATCCTATCATGTTCTGAGATGTCGTAATGTGTGACGCCTGCCCACAGAGATCATGTTCTGAGATGTCGTAATGTGTGACGGCTGCCCACAGAGATCATGTTCTGAGATGTCGTAATGTGTGACGGCTGCCCACAGAGATCGTGTTCTGAGATGTCGTAATGTGTGACGGCTGCCCACAGAGATCCTATCGTGTTCTGAGATGTCGTAATGTGTGACGGCTGCCCACAGAGATCCTATCCTGTTCTGAGATGTCGTAATGTGTGACGGCTGCCCACAGAGATCGTGTTCTGAGATGTCGTAATGTGTGACGGCTGCCCACAGAGATCGTGTTCTGAGATGTCGTAATGTGTGACGACTGCTCACAGAGATCATGTTCTGAGATGTCGTAATGTGTGACGACTGCTCACAGAGATCCTATCACGTTCTGAGATGTCGTAATGTGTGATGGCTACTCACAGAGATCCTATCACGTTCTGAGATGTCGTAATGTGTGACGACTGCTCCGTAGTTTGTGTCTTTGTGTGTTTGCTTTGCTTGTTTTCTAACGCTTTCGTCTCTTGTGTTGTGATTGACAGTTCCGTGCTGGTGGAGATGCACATAAGGGACCAGTGGTCTCAGCTCAGGAGGCCCAAGCCCAGGCGATCCTGTCCCAAGCCAGGGTAAGACACAACTATCTTATATGGTTATATTAAAGTTTTGATATTTTAACTATATTATAATATATAGCTATATTAACTGTACTGTATATAATGGCAGGTTAGGGCACAGCTACCTTCTATGTTATATACTACCTGAAATATGACTATATTACATTAATACTGTATATAATGTTAGGGTACGACTCAGAACCTAATGTAGTGCACTATTTAAGGAATAGGGTGCCATTTGAGAGACAGCCATAGTGTTCAGACATCCACTGCAGTCCTGTGAATGATGCTTACAAGACCCTATAGAGCAAATATAATATTTTTTATTTATCTATTTTTATTTATCTATTTTTATTACTTATCTATTTTTATTTATCTATTTTTATTACTTATCTATTTTTATTTATCTATTTTTATTACTTATCTATTTTTATTTGTATTACTTATCTATTTTTATTACTTATCTATTTTTATGTATCTATTTTTACTTATCTATTTTTATTACTTATCTATTTTTTTAACTTATCTATTTTTACTTATCTATTTTTATTTTTATTACTTATCTATTTTTATTACTTATCTATTTTTATTACTTATCTATTTTTACTTATCTATTTTTATTTCTTATCTATTTTTATTACTTATCTATTTTTATTTATCTATTTTTATTACTTATCTATTTTTATTTATCTATTTTTATTTATCTATTTTTACTTATCTATTTTTACTTATCTATTTTTATTACTTATCTATTTTTATTACTTATCTATTTTTATTACTTATCTATTTTTATTACTTCTCTATTTTTACTTATCTATTTTTATTTATCTATTTTTATTAGTTATCTATTTTTACTTATCTATTTTTACTTATCTATTTTTATTACTTATCTATTTTTATTACTTATTATCTATTTTTACTTATCTATTTTTATTTATCTATTTTTATTTATCTATTTTTATTACTTATCTATTTTTACTTATCTATTTTTATTTATCTATTTTTATTTATCTATTTTTACTTATCTATTTTTACTTATCTATTTTTATTACTTATCTATTTTTATTACTTATCTATTTGTTTACTTATCTATTTTTATTACTTATCTATTTTTATTACTTATCTATTTTTATTACTTATCTATTTTTATTACTTATCTATTTTTATTTATCTATTTTTACTTATCTATTTTTATTACTTATCTATTTGTATTACTTATCTATTTTTATTTATCTATTTTTACTTATCTATTTGTATTACTTATCTATTTTTATTACTTATCTATTTTTATTACTTATCTATTGTTATTACTTATCTATTTTTATTTATCTATTTTTATTACTTATCTATTTTTATTACTTATCTATTTTTATTTATCTATTTTTATTACTTATCTATTTTTATTACTTATCTATTTTTATTACTTATCTATTTTTATTTATCTATTTTTACTTATCTATTTTTATTTATCTATTTTTATTACTTATCTATTTTTATTACTTATCTATTTTTATTACTTATCTATTTGTATTACTTATCTATTTTTATTACTTATCTATTTTTATTACTTATCTATTTTTATTACTTATCTATTTGTATTACTTATCTATTTGTATTACTTATCTATTTTTATTACTTATCTATTTTTATTACTTATCTATTTGTATTTATCTATTTTTACTTATCTATTTTTATCTATCTGTTGTACTCGACACCTTTGACAAATACACGTTGATTAGATTTGGAAGGTCCTGGATCAGGTGGATAGGATTGTGTAAGGACTGTGTAAAAAGGCTTGTTATCTCGCTGTAGTTTATGATGAGCTCTCTGTCCAATCACAGCTCTCCATGAGGGGTCCTCCTGGGCCAATGGGAATGTCAGGAAGATCTGGGCCTTTGGTGAGTCTCTCACACACACACACACATGCCAACGGCATCGCACACACACACACACACACACACACACACACACACACACACACACGCACACACACACACACACACACACAAGCACACACACACACACACACACGCACACATGTTTGGCATGGAGTGTAAAACATTGATGAAAACACGTTATATCCATCCAGCTTTTATTTATGCAACGTATTGAGGGCTCCTGAGGGCTCCCGAGGGGCGCAGTGGTCTAAGGCACTGCATCTCAGTGCAAGCAGGCATCACTACAGTCCCTGGTTTGAATCCAGGCTGAATCACATCCGGCCGTGATTGGGAGTCCCATAGGGCGGCGCACAATTGGCCCAGCATCGTCCGGGTTTGGCCGGGGTAGGCCGTCATTGTAAATAAGAATTTGTTCTTAACTGACTTGCCAAGTTAAATAAAGGTTAATTTTTTTTTTAAATGTCAGGCTGAACAGAACAAGAGCTGTCCTGGCAACAGGTATACAGTGCATTCGGAAAGTATTCAGACCCCGTGACTTTTTCCATATTTTGTTGAAGCACCTTTTGCAGTGATTACAGCCTTTAGTTTTCTTGGGTATGATGCTACAAGCTTGGCACATCTGTATTTGGGGAGTTTCTCCCATTCTTTTCTGAAGATCCTCTCAAGCCCTGTCAGGTTGGATGGGGAGTGTCGCTGCACAGCTATTTTCAGGTCTCTCCAGAGATGTTAGATCGGGTTCAAGTCCTGGCTCTGGCTGGGCTTCTCAAGGACATTCAGAGACTTGTCCCGAAGCTACTCCTGCTTTGTCTTGTCTGTGTGCTTAGGGTCATTGTCCTGTTGGAAGGTGAACCGTCGCCCCAGTCTGAGGTTCTGAGCTCTCTGGAGCAGGTTTTCATCAAGGATCTCTCTGTACTTTGCTCCGTTCATCTTTCTCTCGATCAAGATTAGTCTCCTAGTCCCTGCCGCTGAAAAACATCCCCACAGCATGATGCTGCCACTACCATGATTCACCGTAGGGATGGGGGCAGGTTTCCCCCAGACGTGACGCTTGGCATTCAGGCCAAAGATTTTAATCTTGGGTTCATCAGACCAGAGAATCTCACAGACTCTCTGATCCAGAGCCACTACAGTAGTGAGTCATTTAGCAGACTCTCTTATCCAGAGACACTACAGTAGTGAGTCATTTAACAGACTCTCTTATCCAGAGCCACTACAGTAGTGAGTCATTTAACAAACTCTTTTATTCAGAGCATCTTCTGGTGGGTACATTGTTTGTACTGGTCCTCTGTGGGAATCAAACCTACAGCCTTGCCTTTGCAATCGCAATGTTACACCAACTGAGCCACGTGGGACAAATATGTAATGGTTAATACGCTTTGTCTGTTAACTAGTTGGTGTAGGTATTGTTAGGCTATCATAGCTTGTTTGTCTGTTAACTAGTTGGTGTAGGTATTGTTAGGCTATCATAGCTTGTTTGACTGTTAAAAACCATTGACCATGTTTTGGCCTCTCGAGTGGTGCAGCGGTCTAAGCCACTGGATCGCAGTGCTAGAGACGTCACTACAGCCTCGGGTTCGATCACAGGCTGTGTCCCGGGGAGCCGGCCGTGACCGGGAGACCCATGAGGCGGCGCACAATTTGCTCAGCGTCGGGCGCCTGCAAGCTGACTTCGGTCGCCAGCTGAACGGTGTTTCCTCTGACACATTTGTGCGGTTGGCTTCCGGGTTAAGCGAGCAGTGTGTCAAGAAGCAGTGTGGCTTGGCAGGGTTGTGTTTCGGAGGACGCATGACTCTCGACCTTCACCTCTCCCGAGTCCTTAGGGGAGTTGTCGTGATGGGACAACACTGTAACTACCAAATGGGGAGAAAGGGGGTAAAAAAGCATTTTAGTTTGGACTGTGCCTTTAAAGTATTTTCATGTGGACTGGCCACCCCCTGGTTTCTCTCTAGGTTCCCTTAGAGCCTGGTTCCTCTCTAGGTTCCCTCAGAGCCTGGTTCCTGATTTCTCTCTAGGTTCCCTCAGAGCCTGGTTCCTCTTTAGGTTTCCTCAGAGCCTGGTTCTTCTCTAGGTTCCCTTAGAGCCTGGTTTCTCTCTAGGTTCCCTTAGAGCCTGGTTTCTCTCTAGGTTCCCTTAGAGCCTGGTTCCTCTCTAGGTTTCCTCAGAGCCTGGTTCCTCTCTAGGTTCCCTCAGAGCCTGGTTCCTCTCTAGGTTCCCTCAGAGCCTGGTGCCTGGATCCTCTCTCGGTTCCTTCAGAGCCTGATTCCTGGTTCCTCTCTCGGTTTCCTCAGAGCCTGGTTCCTCACTAGGTTTCCTCAGAGCCTGGTTCCTCTCTAGGTTTCCCCAGAGCCTGGTTCCTGGTTCTTCTCTTGGTTCCCTCAGAGCCTGGTTCCTGGTTCCTCTCTAGGTTCCATCAGAGCCTAGTTCCTCTGTTGGTTGCTTCCTGGGTTTTTCCATTGTGCTCCTTTGTGGTTTTAGACTGGGTTTCTGTAAAGCTCTTGGTGATTTTAGGCTGGGTTTCTGTAAAGCTCTTTGTGACAACTGCTGATGATTGATTGATTGATTGATTGATGTGTCCTCAGGGTGGACCTGGACCTAACGGACTGAAGGGAGACGGAGGAGACAACGGTCCTCAGGTGAGAATCATGTTAGCTCCCTCTACTAAGATATGTGACCCACTGGGTTTAACCCAGGTCGCTTGCGCGCAAGACTGATTTCTCTGAATAAAGAGGTAAAATATCTATTATTTTTAACCAATGCATGAATATGTTCTACATTATGTAAAAGTTTCTCTCTCTCTCTCTCTCTCTCTCTCTCTCTCTCTCTCTCTCTCTCTCTCTCTCTCTCTCTCTCTCTCTCTCTCTCTCTCTCTCTCTCTCTCTCTCTCTCTGTCTCTCTCTCTCTCTCTCTCTCTCTCTCTCTCTCTCTCTCTCTCTCTCTCTCTCTCTCTCTCTCTCTCTCTCTCTCTCTGTCTCTCTCTCTCTCTCTCTGTCTCTCTCTCTGTCTCTCTCTCTCTCTTTCTCTCTCTCTCTGTAGGGTCCCAGAGGTCTTCAGGGTCCAACTGGCTCACCTGGAAAAGCAGGAAAGAGGGTAAGATAAGATAAGAGTTAATGTGATTGGCTGTGTCAGTACAGTGTGTTAGTGTTTCGCCACGCGTCGTAGCGAACAAACTCCTCACTGGCAGAGGGAGCTGAGGCCAGCCAATGGTTTGAAGCCAGCCTATAGTGAGCTGAAGAGAGTAGACTGCTAAAATATCCTCCAGATGAACTGTGTGTGTGTGTGTGTGTGTGTGTGTGTGTGTGTGTGTGTGTGTGTGTGTGTGTGTGTGTGTGTGTGTGTGTGTGTGTGTGTGTGTGTGTGTGTGTCTTTCTCTAAAGTCAGATGAACCCAATTACCTCTTTTGATACAACTGTTATTATTATTGTTATTATTATTATTATTATTATTATTACTGTTATTATTATTATTATTATTGTTGTTGTTATTGCTGTTATTATTATTATTATTATTCTTGTTGTTATTATTGTTCTTCTTCTTATTATTGTTATTATTATTATTGTTGTTTTTATTATTATTATTATTATTACTGTTATTATTATTATTATTATTACTGTTGTTATTGTTGTTATTATTATTATTATTATTCTTGTTGTTATTATTGTTCTTCTTATTATTATTGTTATTATTATTATTGTTGTTTTTATTATTATTATTATTACTGTTATTATTATTATTATTATTATTATTATTGTTGTTATTATTATTGTTATTATTATTGTTATTGTTGCTGTTATTATTAATATTATTATTATTATTATTGTTATTATTGTTCTTCTTATTATTATTGTTATTATTATTATTGTTGTTTTTATTATTATTATTATTACTGTTATTATTATTATTATTATTATTATTGTTGTTATTATTATTGTTATTATTATTGTTATTGTTGCTGTTATTATTATTATTATTATTGTTGTTGTTGCTGTTTTATTGTTATTATTATTGTTATTATTATTTTTACTATTACCATTATCATCTGTATTATTATTATGTATACTGTTTGTGTGTATCGTTCCACTGACGTCTGGTATGTTCCCCACAGGGTCGCAACGGAGCTGACGGTGCCAGGGGTATGCCAGGAGAGTCGGGCGGCAAGGTATGTACAACCACTGCTACAGGTATCCAATAAATATACATGTATATAGTCTCTAAACTTGATCTATTAAACAGATCATTATGTGGTACTCTCTTCAGTCTCTATACTTTAACTACTGTAACTTTGTCTAGTCACATTGTGGTAATGTGACATGTGTGTGTGATGTGAGGTTGACCTCTCCTGTTGTTGTTTTCCGGCTGTGACCTGTACAGGGGGACCGAGGTTTCGACGGGCTCCCAGGTCTCCCGGGAGAGAAGGGACACAGGGTAGGTGTAACACAGAGTGGTTGTTTGGGGAACGATGCCGAATGATGAGCCTCAAAGCTGTGCTAGCCCGTTAATCTAAAACCTACCAATCAGCATGCTGTCTGTAAATATGTGCAAACGTCTGACAGTCCAAGTTGTGTCTGAAAATACCTTCAAATGACATCACTGTTACCAAGCTATCAATCTGTGAAGCTCAAGACTCACTCATTACTGGACTCTAACTGCAGTGTCCAATCAGTGCAGGGACAGGATAGAGAGAGGGCTGATGTGTATTTAAGTGTGTGTGTGTGTGTGTGTGTGTGTGTGTGTGTGTGTGTGTGTGTGTGTGTGTGTGTGTGTGTGTGTGTGTGTGTGTGTGTGTGTGTGTCTACATTAGTGCCTTAGCCTACGTTCACCGCCCCAGTGTTGACAGACATTAGAAACTCGTAATAACATTCACACAATTATAGTGGGAGAGGATCCACCAGACCGGGCTGAACTGTCCTTTGGTCAAGAGAAACGCCTTAGTGAAAATGGAGTTGTAGTTTGTGTAATTCTGGGCTCTGTCTAGTCTGGAAATAAATGTGCAGAGATCACAAAGCAAGAGTATTTCCAGACACAGGACTGGTCTCTGTATTACAACATGACAGAGCAGACAGAGTAAAGACAGAGTAAAGACAGTAAAGACAGAGTAAAGACAGTAAAGACAGTAAAGACAGAGTAAAGACAGTAAAGACAGTAAAGACAGAGTAAAGACAGAGTCAAGACAGTCAAGACAGAGTAAAGACAGTCAAGACAGAGTAAAAACAGAAAGACAGTAAAGACAGATTAAAGACAGAATAAAGACAGTAAAGACAGATAAAGACAGAGAAAAGACAGATAAAGACAGATAAAGACAGAGTAATACAGATAAAGACAGAGTAAAGACAGAGTAAAGACAGATAAAGACAGATAAAGACAGAGTAAAGACAGAGTAAAGACAGATAAAGACAGAGTAAAGACAGTAAAGGCAGATAAAGACAGAGTAAAGACAGAGTAAAGACAGAGTAAAGACAGATAAAGACAGATAAAGACAGAGTAAAGACAGTAAAGGCAGATAAAGACAGAGTAAAGACAGTAAAGACATCTCTCTCTCTCTGCAGGGTGAGCTGGGGTCCACTGGCTCTCCAGGTGCTCCAGGAGAGGATGGCCAGAGAGTGAGTACCCCCAAACTACACATCCCATGATGCTGTCTGATAAACCTCTCCCTCTATTCCACAATAACCCACTCTTCTCTGCGCTCTCTTCTCGACAGGGCGAGGACGGTGAGATCGGACAGAGGGGTCTGGCTGGAGAGAGTGTAAGTATTTTCTCATGTGTAATACCATTGTCACAGATAACAGACTTGTGTATCAGAGTATTATGCTTCAGACAGACTTGCAGAGGTGCAAGGAAAATAGTGGCCCAGAGGTTGAAGATGACATCACCTAAACGCCTCAGTCTCCTTCACCCCGACACACACATAATCCAAAACACACACACACACACTTCTTACCTGCCCACTTCCCCTCTATGCCCATTACATCAATTACTTAAACAGAAGACCCTTCTCTCTTTGCACTTTCCTCCCAACCTTCTTTTCCCCAATCATCTTCTACACATTTCTCCTTCCCTCCTCATCTCTCCCCTCCTTCCTCTCCCTACTTCTCCCCACTTCTCCTCTCCCAAACCCTTCATCCCCTCCCTTTCTTCCCTCCTTATCAATTCAATTTAATTTCAATATCAATTTAAGGGGCTTTATTGGGATGGGAAACAGATTTTCACATTGACAAAGCTATCTCTCACCACTTCTCCTCTCCTCTTCTCTCCTTTCCCTCCCCTCCTTCCCTCCTCTCCCTACTTCTCCCCACTTACCTCCTCTCCCTACCTCTCATCACTTCTCCTTTCCCTCCCCCACTTCTCTCCTCTCCCTCCCCACTTCCCTCCTCTCCCTACCTCTCCCTACCTCTCCCAACTTCTCCTCTCCCTCCCCCACTTCCATCCTCTCCTCTACTCTCCCTAACTCTCCCCACTTCCCTCCTCTCCCTACCTCTCCCCACTTCCCTCCTCTCCCTACCTCTCACCACTTCTCCTCTCCTCTTCTCTCCTCTCCCTCCCCTACTTCCCTCCTCTCCCTTCCCTACTTCCCTCCTCTCCTCTCTCTCCCCTACTTCCCTCCTTTCCCTTCCCCACTTCCCTCCTCTCCCTACCTCTCCTTTCCTTCCCCCACTTCCCTCCTCTCCCTCCCCTACTTCCCTCCTTTCCCTCTCCCTACTTCCCTCCTCTCCCTACCTCTCCCAACTTCTCCTCTCCCTCCCCTACTTCCCTCCTCTCCCTACCTCTCACCACTTCTCCTTTCCCTACCCACTTCCCTCCTCTCCCTACCTCTCACCACTTCTCCTTTCCCTCCCCTACTTCCCTCCTCTCCCTACCTCTCACCACTTCTCCTCTCCGTTCCCTCCCCTACTTCCCTCCTCTCCCTCCCCACTTCCCTCCTCTCCCTACCTCTCCCTACTTCCCTCCTCTCCCTACCTCTCACCACTTCTCCTTTCCCTCCCCTACTTCCCTCATCTCCCTCCCCACTTCCCTCCTTTCCCTACCTCTCCCTAATTCCCTCCTCTCCCTACCTCTCCCCACTTCTCCTCTCCCTCCCCTACTTCCCTCCTCTCCCCACTTCCCTCCTCTCCCTACCTCTCACCACTTCTTCTCTCCTCTCCCTCCCCTACTTCCCTCCTCTCCCTCCCCTACTTCCCTCCCCTCCCTCCCCTACTTCCCTCCTCTCCCTACCTCTCCCCACTTCTCCTCTCCCCACTTCTCCTCTCCCTCCCCTACTTCCCTCCTCTCCCTACCTCTCCCCTACTTCCCTCCTCTCCCTCCCCTACTTCCCTCTTCTCCCTACCTCTCCCCTACTTCCCTCCTCTCCCTCCCCTACTTCCCTCCTCTCCCTACCACTCACTACTTCTCCTCTCCTTTCCCTCCCCCACTTCCCTACCTCTCCCCTACTTCCCTCCTCTCCCTACCTCTCCCTACCTCTCCCCTACTTCCCTCCTCTCCCTCCTCTCCCCTACTTCCCTCCTCTCCCTACCTCTCCCCTACTTCCCTACCTCTCCCCTACTTCCCTCCTCTCCCTACCTCTCCCTATTTCCCTCCTCTCCCTACCTCTCACTACCTCTCCCCTACTTCCCTCCTCTCCCTCCTCTCCCCTACTTCCCTCCTCTCCCTACCTCTCCCCTACTTCCCTCCTCTCCCTACCTCTCCCCTACTTCCCTACCTCTCCCCTACTTCCCTCCTCTCCCTACCTCTGTCCACTTCCCTCCTCTCCCTACCTCTCCCCTACTTCCCTCCTCTCCCTACCTCTCTCTACCTCTCCCTACTTCCCTCCTCTCCCTACCTCTCCCCTACTTCCTTCTTCTCCCTACCTCTCCCTACTTCCCTCCTCTCCCTACCTCTGTCCACTTCTCCTCTCCTTACCCTCCTGAAGACTCATAATGGCATTCCTTCCTGCCTTGTCCATCGCATTAGTAATGTTTCCCTTGGTGAGATGTGTGAGACAGACAGAGTTGGAGTATCTAATAGCCCCTCACAGGAAATATATAGGAATGAAAATAAGAAACAGGAGATATATAGCTTGAGAAGCAGCTTTTCTCACTTTACCCATGAGAGATAACTTCATTCTCCTCCTGGCTGGCCTCATATGAACCATAGAAAGATATCCTCAATGTTTGGTCTGTACGGTCCAATTTTCTCTGTCCTATTTATTGTACAAATGTCCAAAAGACAAAAGACTGCAGTAAATACAGATCAGTGAGCAGTTAAGTACTTGTAGTTACCATAATGGCCACATGAGGTCAGTGTTGCTATTTCTCAGCTAGGCTTCAGTGGACACTGTACATTCTGCTACCACCACTGGTGATTCTGCAACTACGGTCTTTATTGTGTTCCCCTGGGGGTTGATTTATGAGAAAACATTTCATGTTTTATTATTCATTTGTTTACTTAAAAAAAAAAAGAGGGCACCAATTCATCCAACTTTAGAGAGCCTTGACGATCGTTCCACAAGTGAGGTGCAAAAAAAATAAAAGCAGATTAACCTAACTCAGGGGCGACTGAAGAGATTTCCGGAGTTAACCATCCCTGAGACTGGTGTCTCTGTAAGTTAACAATGAGGTGGCCCAGCTGGTATTTAAGAGCTTCTGGCTCAGCTGGTATTTAAGAGCTTCTGGCTCAGCTGGTATTTAAGAGCTGCTGGCTCAGCTGGTATTTAAGAGCTGCTGGCTCAGCTGGTATTTAAGAGCTGCTGGCTCAGCTGGTATTTAAGAGCTTCTGGCTCAGCTGGTATTTAAGAGCTTCTGGCTCAGCTGGTATTTAAGAGCTGATGGCTCAGCTGGTATTTAAGAGCTTCTGGCTCAGCTGGTATTTAAGAGCTTCTGGCTCAGCTGGTATTTAAGAGCTGCTGGCTCAGCTGGTATTTAAGAGCTGCTGGCTCAGCTGGTATTTAAGAGCTGCTGGCTCAGCTGGTATTTAAGAGCTGCTGGCTCAGCTGGTATTTAAGAGCTGCTGGCTCAGCTGGTATTTAAGAGCTGCTGGCTCAGCTGGTATTTAAGAGCTGCTGGCTCAGCTGGTATTTAAGAGCTGCTGGCTCAGCTGGTATTTAAGAGCTGATGGCTCAGCTGGTATTTAAGAGCTGCTGGCTCAGCTGGTATTTAAGAGCTGCTGGCTCAGCTGGTATTTAAGAGCTGCTGGCTCAGCTGGTATTTAAGAGCTGATGGCTGAGCTGGTATTTAAGAGCTGATGGCTCAGCTGGTATTTAAGAGCTGCTGGCTCAGCTGGTATTTAAGAGCTGATGGCTCAGCTGGTATTTAAGAGCTGCTGGCTCCACTTAAGTTAGCAAAAAAAGAGGCCTGCAATGTACGCTACAGTTCAAAAGTTTGAGGTCACTAAGGAATGTCCTTGTTTTTTAAAGAAAAGCACATGTTCTGTCCATTAAAATAACATAAAATTGATCAGAAATACAGTGTAGACATTGTTAATGTTGTAAATGACTATTGTAGCTGGAAACGGCTCATTTTTTATGGAATATCTACATAGGCATACAGAGGCCCATTATCAGCAACCATCACTCCTGTATTCCAATGGCACGTTGTGTTAGCTAATCCAAGTTTATCATTTTAAAAGGCTAATTGATCATTAGAAAACCCTTTTGTAATTATGTTAGCACAGCTGAAAACTGTTGTCCCGATTAAAAAATCAATAAAACGGTCCTTCTTTGGACTAGTTGAGTATCTGGAGCATCAGCATTTGTGGGTTCGATTACAGGCTCAAAATGGCCAGAAACAAATACCTTTCTTCTGAAACTCATCAGTCTAATGAAGGTTATTCCATGCGAGAAATTGTCAAGAAACTGAAGATCTCGTACAACGCTGTGTGCTACTCCCTTCACAGAACAGCGCAAACTGGCTCTAACCAGAATAGAAAGAGGAGTGGGAGGCCTCGGTGCACATCTGAGCGAATGAATTTATTTGCAAATTTATTTGCAAATTATGGTGAAAAATAAGTATTTGGTCACCTACAAACAAGCAAGATTTCTGGCTCACACAGACCTGAAACTTCTTCTTTAAGAGGCTCCTCTGTCCTCCACTTGTTACCTGTATTAATGGCACCTCTTTGAACTTGTTATCAGTATAAAAGACATGTCCACAACCTCAAACAGTCACACTCCAAACTCCACTATGGCCAAGACCAAAGAGCTGTCAAAGGACACCAGAAACAAAATTGTAGACCTGCACCAGGCTGGGAGGACTGAATCTGCAATAGGTAAGCAGCTTGGTTTGAAGAAATCAACTGTGGGAGCAATTATTAGGAAATGGAAGACATACAAAACCACTGATAATCTCCCTAGATCTGGGGCTCCACGCAAGATCTCACCCCATGGGGTCAAAATGATCACAAGAACGGTGAGCAAAAATCCCAGGACCACATGGGGGACCTAGTGAATGACCTGCAGAGAGCTGGGACCAAAGTAACACAGCCTACCATCAGTAACACACTACGCCGCCAGGGACTCAAATCATGCAGTGCCAGACGTGTCCCCCTGCTTAAGCCAGTACATGTCCAGGCCCGTCTGAAGTTTGCTAGAGAGCATTTGGATGATCCAGAAGAAGATTGGGAGAATGTCATATGGTCAGATGAAACCAAAATATAACTTTTTGGTAAAAACTCAACTCGTCGTGTTTGGAGGACAAAGAATGCTGAGTTGCATCCAAAGAACACCATACCTATTGTGAAGCATGGGGGTGGAAACATCATGCTTTGGGGCTGTTTTTCTGCAAAGGGACCAGGACGACTAATTTGTGTAAAGGAAAGAATGAATGGGGCCATGTATCGTGAGATTTTGAGTGAAAACCTCCTTCCATCAGCAAGGGCATTGAAGATGAAATGTGGCTTAGTCTTTCAGCATGACAATGATCCCAAACACACCGCCCGGGCAACGAAGGAGTGGTTTCGTAAGAAGCATTTCAATGTCCTGGAGTGGCCTAGTCAGTCTCCAGATCTCAACCCCATAGAAAATCTTTGGATGGAGTTGAAAGTCCGTGTTGCCCAGCAACAGCCCCAAAACATCACTGCTCTAGAGGAGATCTGCATGGAGGAATGGGCCAAAATACCAGCAACAGTGTGTGAAAACCTTGTGAAGACTTACAGAAAACGTTTGACCTCTGTCATTGCCAACAAAGGGTATATAACAAAGTATTGAGATAAACTTTTGTTATTGACCAAATACTTATTTTCCACCATCATTTGCAAATAAATTCATAAAAAATCCTACAATGTGATTTTCTGGATTTTTTTTTAAGTGGGAGAACTTGCACAATTTGTGGCTGACTAAATACTTTTTTGCCCCACTGTATATGGATCAAAAGAAATAGGAAAACGTCTGGAGAAAGTGTTTGGGGGGAAATGTGTATTGTTGAATATAAAATGGTTTACAGTCATTACCAGTTAATGGTTCCTGACAAAATGAAAAAAAGTATTTCATATGTATTTTTTTCAACAATGCCAAAGTCCCCGTAGTTGCAAAATCACCCTCGAACAACAACAACACGAATTGTAATGTTTATATGTGGTTTATGTTTCTGACCTGTACATGTTTCTGTTTTACAGGGTCCTAGAGGGTTGCTTGGTCCTAGAGGATCCCCTGGGACTGGTGGACAGCGTGTATGTATACAGTACCTCTACAATACTGCACTACTACTGCAATGCTACTGCAATACTACTGCAATACTACTGCAATGCTACCGCAATACTACTGCAATGCTACTGCAATACTACTGCAATACTACTGTAATGCTACTGCAATACTACTGCAATACTACTGCAATGCTACTGCAATACTACTGCAATACTACTGCAATGCTGCTAAAGCTGTTAAAACTAAGCGTGTCTTAAATATGTTCACAGGGTCTTGCTGGGCTGGACGGCCAAGCTGGTCCCAAAGGAAACCAGGTGAGAAAGTGTATCTGATTATTCATTATACATCACTACACACATCACTACACACAGCCCTAACCAGGAAGACGGTCATAATATATTACTACACACATCCCTAACCAGGAAGACGGTCATTATACATCACTACACACAGCCCTAACCAGGAAGACGGTCATTATACATCACTACACACAGCCCTAACCAGGAAGACGGTCATTATACATCACTACACACAGCCCTAACCAGGAAGACGGTCATTATACATCACTACACACAGCCCTAACCAGGCAGACGGTCATTATACATCACTACACACAGCCCTAACCAGGCAGACGGTCATTATACATCACTACACACAGCCCTAACCAGGAAGACGGTCATTATACATCACTACACACAGCCCTAACCAGGCAGACGGTCATTATACATCACTACACACATCACTACACACAGCCCTAACCAGGAAGACGGTCATTATACATCACTACACACAGCCCTAACCAGGAAGACGGTCATTATACATCACTACACACAGCCCTAACCAGGAAGACGGTCATTATACATCACTACACACATCACTACACACAGCCCTAACCAGGAAGACGGTCATTATATATTACTACACACAACCCTAACTAGGCAGACGGTCATTTTCACAATTTCACAGTATTGTTACAACCTCATAGTGTGTAATTATATATAAAACACAGGACAATCATGGGCCTTTAACAAACAACAGTACAACACGCCCCACCAACATCCTCAACCATCTCAAAGGCCTCCTTCCCTCTGTGTAGACTTGTGTCTTGTTGAACGGGGCAGCATAGTCTCAACAAGGATATGACTAACACACAGTTCCAGGCAGCTCTGTTATTGTTAAAACATTTCCTGTCTGTCTGAAGCTCTATATTCAATGTTGTTGTTTTTTTTCTCACAATTCCCGAGTTCACAATCCAAACAGTCAAAGCGGATAATGTCTTCGATCCACTTCATCAGAGCTGGTATCGGGAAGTTGCCCAGGGGGAGGGCATAACAACAGTTTGTTCATGTATAGTCTAGGCTACTTAAACTGCAGTCTAGGCTACTTAAACTCTAGTCTAAGCTACTTAAACTCTAGTCTAGGCTACTTAAACTCTAGTCTAGGCTACTTAAACTGTAGTCTAGGCTACTTAAACTCTAGTCTAGGCTACTTAAACTCTAGTCTAGGCTACTTAAACTCTAGTCTAGGCTACTTAAACTGTTTGTGTAGACTACTTCAACTGTAGTGTAGGCTACTTAAACTCTAGTCTAGGCTACTTAAACTCTAGTCTAGGCTACTTAAACTATAGTCTAGGCTACTTAAACTGTAGTCTAGGCTACTTAAACTGTAGTCTAGGCTACTTAAACTCTAGTCTAGGCTACTTAAACTGTAGTCTAGGCTACTTAAACTCTAGTCTAGGCTACTTAAACTGTAGTCTAGGCTACTTAAACTGTAGTCTAGGCTACTTAAACTCTAGTCTAGGCTACTTAAACTGTAGTCTAGGCTACTTAAACTCTAGTCTAGGCTACTTAAACTGTAGTCTAGGCTACTTAAACTCTAGTCTAGGCTACTTAAACTGTTTGTGTAGACTACTTCAACTGTAGTCTAGGCTACTTAAACTCTAGTCTAGGCTACTTAAACTGTAGTCTAGGCTACTTAAACTCTAGTCTAGGCTACTTCAACTATAGTCTAGACTACTTAAACTGTAGTCTAGGCTACTTCAACTATAGTCTAGACTACTTAAACTATAGTCTAGGCTACTTCAACTATAGTCTAGACTACTTAAACTGTAGTCTAGGCTACTTAAACTGTAGTCTAGGCTACTTAAACTCTAGTCTAGGCTACTTAAACTGTTTGTGTAGACTACTTCAACTGTAGTCTAGGCTACTTAAACTCTAGTCTAGGCTACTTAAACTGTAGTCTAGGCTACTTAAACTCTAGTCTAGGCTACTTCAACTATAGTCTAGACTACTTAAACTGTAGTCTAGGCTACTTCAACTATAGTCTAGACTACTTAAACTATAGTCTAGGCTACTTAAACTCTAGTCTAGGCTACTTCAACTATAGTCTAGACTACTTAAACTGTAGTCTAGGCTACTTAAACTGTAGTGTAGGCTACTTAAACTCTAGTCTAGGCTACTTCAACTGTAGTCTAGACTACTTAAACTGTAGTCTAGGCTACTTAAACTGTAGTGTAGGCTACGTAAACTATAGTGTAGACTACTTAAACAGAGTTTTGCATTCATTCAAAGTACACAAACATTATCAGTAGGCCAAGTTTACTGTACAACATCTGGTCTACAGTAGTTTCTGAAATACAGTAGTTTCTGAAATATAATAGTCTCTGATCTACAATCTGTTCTACAATCTGATCTACAGTAGTCTCTGAACTACAGTATTCTGATCTACAGTAGTCTCTGAACTACAGTATTCTGATCTACAGTAGTCTCTGAACTACAGTATTCTGATCTACAGTAGTCTCTAAACTACAGTATTCTGATCTACAGTAGTCTCTGAACTACAGTATTCTGATCTACAGTAGTCTCTGATCTACAATCTGATCTACAGTAGTCTCTGATCTGTAGTAGTCTCTGATCTACAGTAGTTTCTGAAATACAGTATTCGGATCTACGGTAGTCTCTGATCTACAGTATTCTGATCTACGGTAGTCTCTGATATACAGTATTCTGATCTACGGTAGTTTCTGAAATACAGTATTCTGATCTACGGTAGTCTCTCTCCGTTCTACTCAGGTTGACTGTTGACTACAGACAATCTGATCTAGTCTCTCTCTCTCTACCATTCAGGGCATACAAGGAGAGTCAGGGCCTGCCGGTCAACAGGGCATCCCTGGACCACAAGTAAGTAACAACAGCAGACTGTTAGTGGTGCATGTATTTCTTTCTCTCTCTCTCTCTCTCTCTCTCTCTCTCTCTCTCTCTCTCTCTCTCTCTTTCTCTCTCTCTCTCTCTCTTTCTCTCTCTCTGTCTCTGTCTCTGTCTCTGTCTGTGTCTCGCGCTCTCTCTCTCTCTCTCTCTCTCTCTCTCTCTCTCTCTTTCTCTGTCTCTGTCTCTCTCTCTTTCTATAGACTGTTAGAGGAAGAGCTGCTCTTTTCATTACCTTCAAAATGACACATCTTGTTTAGATTTACAGAGTTAAATCAATTCCACTGTCCAGTTGACAGCTACACAGAGGATCATTGATTCTGGAATTATGTCTAACACAAAACAGAAGGCTCCGATATTACGGTGTTGAAATCATTGAGACATTATTGGAGTCCGCTTGTGTTCAGAGATTATAGCACACCTGTGGATGCTCAGAGCGTGGACAGTACAGCACAGGGCCACCCGGAACGGCCATCGAGATAGAATAACTGTTTATTTCTGAACGAGGAACTGTTTTTCATTTAAATTCTGCATCTTCCCACGTCAAGGACAGGTCACCTTCATCTAGTATATGACTGTAACTGATAGTGAATGAGAGGACAGAGATACGTACCAAATGGTAACCTAATGCCTTTTATAGTGCACTACTTATAGGGCTCTGGTCAAAATGTAGTGCACTACACAGGGAATAGTGTTCAATTTGTGCCGTACACCTGGACTGCTGTTTAACATTACTGGTCGATATTATTTCTTCTAGGGTCTTGTTGGTCCTCAAGGTCCAATCGGACCGCCTGGTGAAAAGGTAAGTGTGTGTGTGTGTGTGTGTGTGTGTGTGTGTGTGTGTGTGTGTGTGTGTGTGTGTGTGTGTGTGTGTCTGAGAGAGACCCTTCTGTGTTGTTTTTAGATGGATTTCTCAGTCTGACCATATAAGTGATTCAACAGACTCATTGGTTTTAAAACCATAGGCCCTCTCTCCCTCTCTCTCCCTCTCTCTCCTCTCTCTCCTCTCTCTCTCCCTCTCTCTCTCTCTCTCTCTCTCTCTCTCTCTCTCTCTCTCTCTCTCTCTCTCTCTCTCTCTCTCCCGGTCAATTCAAGGGGCTTTATTGGCTTGGGAAACATATGTTAACACTACCAAAGCAAGTGATGTCGATAATAAACAAAAGTGAAATAAACAATTCAAATGAACAGTAAACATTACAGTCACAGAAGTTACAAGAGAATAAAGACATTTTAAATATTATGTAAATAAACAATGTGCAAATGGGTAAAGTACAAAGGGGGAAATAAATAAACATGGTTCACTGGTTGACCATTTTGTGCACATAGCCTGTCTTCTCTTGAGGGCCATGTCTGCCTACGGCGGCCTTTCTCAATAGCAAGGCTATGCTCACTGAGTCTGTACATAGTCAAAGCTTTTCTTAAGTTTGGGTCAGTCACAGTGGTCAGGTATTCTGCCACTGTGTACTCTCTGTTTAGGGCCAAATAGCATTCTAGTTTGCTCTGTTTTTTTTTGTTAATTCTTTCCAATGTGTCAAGCAATTATCTTTTTGTTTTCTCATGATTTGGTTGAGTCTAATTGTGTGTGTGGTTGGGTCCCTCTCTCTCTTTCTCTCGCTCTTTCTTTCTCTCTCTCTTTCTCTCTCTCTCTCTCTCTCTTTCTCTTGCTCTCTATCCTCTCTCTGTATATATCTCTCTCCATCTAGGGACCGTCAGGTCGTCAGGGATTGGCAGGTCTGGGTGGTGCCGATGGTCCTCCCGTGAGTCTTATTACCACTTCCTGTTAAAAACAATCAACTTCCTGTTAGGCACAGACTAGGTGTATCACATTAGTGGAAACTGTTCTCAGAGCAGGCCTGCCGGTTTTGACTAGCAGAAGTGATGTTTCGTAGCAGGCTAGGAGAACATATGCAGAAGGCTAGGAGAATTAGGTTAAGGTTAGGAAAAGGGTTAGGGTTAGCTAAAATGCTAAAATTGTCCCTGACGCGAGTCTAAAATACAGTGTATGTATATATATATATATATATGTGTATATGTATTACCAGTATAGTAGATATCATATAGTAAATAATGCCATATCATATAGTTGAAGTAGAACTACAGTAGTAGTTTTACTATAGTTTTAGTCTAGGAGTATGTTAATAATGCCATATCATATAGTTATCTGACCCCAATGTTTCTTCCAGGGTCACCCAGGGAAGGAGGGTCCTCCAGGACTTAAAGGAGGCGTCGTAAGTCTGATTTAATTTATTAGATTCATACCTTACCATTAATACCTTACCATTAATACCTTACCATGAATACCTTACCATGAATACCTTACCATTAATACCTTACCATTAATACCTTACCATTAATACCTTACCATTAATACCTTACCATTAATACCTTACCATTAATACCTTACCATGAATACCTTACCATTCATACCTTACCATTAATACCTTACCATTAATACCTTACCATTAATACCTTACCATTCATACCTTACCATTCATACCTTACCATTAATACCTTACCATTAATACCTTACCATTCATACCTTACCATTAATACCTTACCATTCATACCTTACCATTCATACCTTACCATTAATACCTTACCATTAATACCTTACCATTCATACCTTACCATTCATACCTTACCTGATCTAGATCACCAACTAACCACACTGTTTTTGTCTCGTTTTTTTTCTCGTAGGGTCACCCTGGTCCTCAGGGTTCTATTGGCTACCCTGGCTCACGAGGTGTCAAGGTAACGACCTTCAAGGGTCACACCCTTTGACCTTACCGTTAAATTGATATTTACATGATTTATGAATTGATTGATTGGTTAATTAATGAATGTATTGATTGATTGAATTCATAAGTAGTACACAAACACCCACCACAACAATGCAACAGCAGTAGTCAACTCTGCATTGGTAAATTATATATTCGTGAATCCTCGTATTCGTCTTCTGCTTCCTCCTACAGGGTGCCGAGGGTGTCAGAGGTCTGAAAGGTGGTGGCGGAGAAAAGGTGAACAACAACAATATGTCCGCCTCGTATTTTGTGTTAGAGGTAGAAAGTGGTTCTCAACCGCAGATCTAGGATCAGATTGCCCCAACATCATAATCTTAAGCTTAACCAGTGCTGGCTTCCTTCTGAAGCTAAGCAGGGTCGGTCCAGGTCGGTCTCTGGATGGGAGACCAGATGCTGCTGGAAGTGGTGTTGGAGGGCCAGTAGGAGGCACTCTGTCCTCTGGACTAAAAATAATATTCCAATGCCCCAGGGCAGTGACACTGTGTAGGGTGCAGTCTTTCAAATGGGATGTTTAACGGGTGTCCTGACTCTCTGAGGTCATTAAAGATCCCATGGCCCTCATAGTAAGAGTAGGGGTGTTAACCCCGGTGTCCTGGCTAAATTCCCTATCTGGCACTCGAACTGTCATCCCCAAACTGTCATCCCCAGCTTACAATTGGCTCATTCATCCCCCTCCTCTCCCCTGTAAATTCCCCAGGTCGTTGCTGTAAATGAGAACGTGTTCTCAGACAAGGTACCTGGTAAAATAAAACAATTAAGTAGCAATGGGGTGTGTCAAACATGAAAAAGGTATATTGAAAGATTCTGGCATTGAAGACTTTGTGCTACATACCTAGAGTCAGATGAACTTGTTGTAGATACCGTTTGAATGTCTCTGCACGCAGTGTGACTGAAGTTAGAGGCCGTTTTAATGTCTCTGCATGCAGTGTGACTGAAGTTAGAGGCCGTTTTAATGTCTCTGCATGCAGTGTGACTGAAGTTAGAGGCCGTTTTAATGTCTCTGCATGCAGTGTGACTGAAGTTAGAGGCCGTTTTAATGTCTCTGCATGCAGTGTGACTGAAGTTAGAGGCCGTTTTAATGTCTCTGCATGCAGTGTGACTGAAGTTAGAGGCCGTTTTAAGGTCTCTGCATGCAGTGTGACTGAAGTTAGAGGCCGTTTTAATGTCTCTGCATGCAGTGTGACTGAAGTTAGAGGCCGTTTTAATGTCTCTGCACGCAGTGTGACTGAAGTTAGAGGCCGTTTTAATGTCTCTGCACGCAGTGTGACTGAAGTTAGAGGCCGTTTTAATGTCTCTGCATGCAGTGTGACTGAAGTTAGAGGCCGTTTTAATGTCTCTGCATGCAGTGTGACTGAAGTTAGAGGCCGTTTTAAGGTCTCTGCATGCAGTGTGACTGAAGTTAGAGGCCGTTTTAATGTCTCTGCATGCAGTGTGACTGAAGTTAGAGGCCGTTTTAATGTCTCTGCACGCAGTGTGACTGAAGTTAGAGGCCGTTTTAATGTCTCTGCACGCAGTGTGACTGAAGTTAGAGGCCGTTTTAATGTCTCTGCATGCAGTGTGACTGAAGTTAGAGGCCGTTTTAATGTCTCTGCACGCAGTGTGACTGAAGTTAGAGGCCGTTTTAATGTCTCTGCACGCAGTGTGACTGAAGTTAGAGGCCGTTTTAATGTCTCTGCACGCAGTGTGACTGAAGTTAGAGGCCGTTTTAATGTCTCTGCATGCAGTGTGACTGAAGTTAGAGGCCGTTTTAATGTCTCTGCACGCAGTGTGACTGAAGTTAGAGGTCGTTTATTTTTTTTTTATTTTTTTTATTTATTTTTTTGCCAGCCAATGTTAACTAGCGTTAGCGTAACGCCAAAGTCGAACAGGTAACAGTAGCAAATGTAAAAGTAGATTGATGGGCTGCTGTTGTTATCGCCGGCTGCTCTAAACTTATAAACGTTTTTCAGCTTGTTTATCTGCCTCATTGGTCGATTTTCCTGTTGAGTCAGGAAAAAAGGCTGATGAACCCAGCTCATTGGTCGATTGTAGGGCTGATGAACCCAGCTCATTGTTCGATTGAAGGGCTGATGAACCGAGCTCATTGGTCGATTGAAGGGCTGATGAACCCAGCTCATTGGTCGATTGAAGGGCTGATGAACCCAGCTCATTGGTCGATTGAAGGGCTGATGAACCCAGCTCATTGGTCGATTGAAGGGCTGGTGAACCCAGCTCATTGGTCGATTGAAGGGCTGATGAACCCAGCTCATTGGTCGATTGAAGGGCTGATGAACCCAGCTCATTGGTCGATTGAAGGGCTGATGAACCCAGCTCATTGGTCGATTGAAGGGCTGATGAACCCAGCTCATTGGTCGATTGAAGGGCTGATGAACCCAGCTCATTGGTCGATTGAAGGGCTGATGAACCCAGCTATGTTTAGACGCGGGAGCAAAACCATAAGATTTCCTTTTAAAAAACAAAAAACGACCTTTCTATTTTGGGTCTGCTGTTTTCAACGTAATGCCCCAAAAAGGCTTATAACAAAGTTAGAGGTGAACAAATGCTTACATACATGCTGTAGAAGGATATCTTGATATCTCCACTGCTGGGTTGCAGTAAGTGACGACTACAGTAGACCCCAGGTAAGATGGGAAGTGTGAAATGATAGAGCAGGGTTTTCCCGAACTCACCTCTTGAGACCCCTAACACACAGTCAACTAATCATCAAGCTTTGAATCAGCTGTGTAGTGTTAGGACAAAATAAAAACGTGCACCCCCTTGGGGTCCTGAAGACCAAGTTTGGGAAATCCTGTGTCCAAGAGCCTCTAATGTCAACACTGGCAAATTGCATTCTGAGGTCTGACCACCAGATGGCACTACATCTCTATATTCAGTGACTGCAATTTCATCAAATTACCACTAGATGTCCACATCTATCATTCAAGTTTACTTTGGAAGCCATTTATGCCTTGCTGCTCATGTGAAATCAACACAGAAAAGATGTACAGTATATTTAATACAGCTATTTATGTATGATGTGATACTTTATTTTAAATAGTGTTTTTTTTTATTTTTTATTACAATTTAAAGTGACCCTTTGAACTTATCTTGCCCGTTTAAAAAAAAAAATATAGATATATTGAAGATTTTCTTCTGTGTTTCAGGGAGAGGACGGTTTTCCAGGTTTCAAAGGAGACATGGGCATCAAGGGAGACAAGGGAGAGCTCGGTGTCCTAGGAGCCAGAGGTGAAGACGGACCTGAGGGACCCAAAGGTCGATCCGGCCCCAACGGAGAGGCAGGCCCCATCGGGTCTGCTGGAGAGAAGGTACTGATACCTCTATGTCACTATCGTCACTATCTTGATGAGTTTTTACAGGCCAGTCTGCTATTGTAACCTTATTTGTTGTTGTTGTTGTTGTTGTTTAGGGTAAACTTGGTGTCCCCGGGTTACCCGGCTACCCAGGAAGACAAGGACCTAAGGTATGTGATAACAGCGCAAAACTGACTATGGTATCTGTGTGTTCGTTTATCTCTCTGTGTGTTACTGACTCTACCACCAATCTCGCTCTACATGTGACTGAAATATATATAAAACACAGGTCAAATCACGTTTTTGACTGAACTGGTCCTTTATGATCAGTAGTATGTGTACGTATCACAGCATGATGTTACAGTGATATTACAGTGATATTACAGTGATGTTACAGTGATGTTACTGTGATGTTACAGTGATATTACAGTGATGCTACAGTGATGCTACAGTGATATTACAGTGGCATTACAGTGATGTTACAGTGATATTACAGTGATATTACAGTGGCATTACAGTGATGTTACAGTGATATTACAGTGATATTACAGTGATGTTACAGTGGCATTACAGTGATGTTACAGTGATGTTACAGTGGCATTACAGTGATATTACAGTGATGTTATAGTGGCATTACAGTGATGTTACAGTGATGTTACAGTGATGTTACAGTGATATTACAGTGATGTTACAGTGGCATTACAGTGATGTTACAGTGATGTTACAGTGATATTAGAGTGATATTACAGTGATGTTACAGTGATATTACAGTGATGTTACAGTGATATTACAGTGCTCTCCTCCTCTTCCTCCTCCTCTCCTCTACTCCACTCCTCCTCTTCCTCCTCCTCTCCTCTACTCCTCTCATCCTCTCCTCTCCTCTACTCCTCTTACTCCTCCTCTCATCATCTCCTCTACTCCTCTCATCATCTCCTCTACTCCTCTCCTCTACTCCTCTCATCCTCTACTCCTCTCCTCTACTCCTCTCATCCTCTCCTCTCCTCCTCTTCCTCCTCCTCTCCTCTACTCCTCTCATCCTCTACTCCTCTCCTCTACTCCTCTCATCCTCTCCTCTCCTCCTCTTCCTCCTCCTCTCCTCTACTCCTCTCATCCTCTCCTCTTCACTCCTAATCATTCAGTTTACCAGTAAAGAAAACAGTTAAGCCACAGAGATCCCTTTCACTGTCTCTCTCTCCACGTTCCACTGTTTTTCATGCTGTCTGAAGGAATGGGTTTAGTCTACACATACACAGGCAGACAGATGGACGTACACATTCTGTATGAGTGAGCATACACAGGCAGACAGATGGACGTACACATTCTGTATGAGAGAGCATACACAGGCAGACAGATGGACGTACACATTCTGTACGAGAGAGCATACACAGGCAGACAGATGGACGTACACATTCTGTACGAGAGAGCATACACAGGCAGACAGATGGACGTACACATTCTGTATGAGAGAGCATACACAGGCAGACAGATGGACGTACACATTCTGTATGAGAGAGCATACACAGGCAGACAGATGGACGTACACATTCTGTGCGAGAGAGCATACACAGGCAGACAGATGGACGTACACATTCTGTACGAGAGAGCATACACAGGCAGACAGATGGACGTACACATTCTGTATGAGAGAGCATACACAGGCAGACAGATGGACATTCTGTATGAGAGAGCATACACAGGCAGACAGATGGACGTACACATTCTGTACGAGAGAGCATACACAGGCAGACAGATGGACGTACACATTCTGTACGAGAGAGCATACACAGGCAGACAGATGGACGTACACATTCTGTACGAGAGAGCATACACAGGCAGACAGATGGACGTACACATTCTGTACGAGAGAGCATACACAGGCAGACAGATGGACGTACACATTCTGTACGAGAGAGCATACACAGGCAGACAGATGGACGTACACATTCTGTATGAGAGAGCATACACAGGCAGACAGATGGACGTACACATTCTGTATGAGAGAGCATACACAGGCAGACAGATGGACGTACACATTCTGTATGAGAGAGCATACACAGGCAGACAGATGGACGTACACATTCTGTATGAGAGAGCATACACAGGCAGACAGATGGACGTACACATTCTGTATGAGAGAGCATACACAGGCAGACAGATGGACGTACACATTCTGTGCGAGAGAGCATACACAGGCAGACAGATGGACGTACACATTCTGTATGAGAGAGCATACACAGGCAGACAGATGGACATTCTGTATGAGAGAGCATACACAGGCAGACAGATGGACGTACACATTCTGTACGAGAGAGCATACACAGGCAGACAGATGGACGTACACATTCTGTATGAGAGAGCATACACAGGCAGACAGATGGACGTACACATTCTGTATGAGAGAGCATACACAGGCAGACAGATGGACGTATACATTCTGTATGAGAGAGCATACACAGGCAGACAGATGGACGTACACATTCTGTATGAGAGAGCATACACAGGCAGACAGATGGACGTATACATTCTGTATGAGAGAGCATACACAGGCAGACAGATGGACATTCTGTATGAGAGAGCATACACAGGCAGACAGATGGACGTAGACATTCTGTACGAGAGAGAATACACAGGCAGACAGATGGACGTAGACATTCTGTATGAGAGAGCATACACATACGTAAACACTTCTGCCATTTAAAGTAGACACTTTGCTATGTGTGCAATGGAGCACATCAACTCTAACGTTGTTTCTTACTTTGTCTGTATTGTCAATGCTTCTTGAAGGGAAGCTTCATTGGTAAGATCCTCTGGATTCCTTCTTCGGCTCTTTTACCATGATTCCCATGTGTCCCTTTATGTTGTTCATCAATGATGACAAACCTCATGACATTGACAACTTAGAAGGAAAGCTACTGAGGATGGTAGCTGACTCTATAGCCACTCCTATCTGTCAGATCTTTAATCTGAGTCTAGAGGAAAGTCTTTGTCCTCCTCAGGCCTTGGAGGGAAGCCAAAGTAATTCCGATACTCAAGAGTGGTAAAGTGGCCTTTACTGGTTCCAACAGCAGACCTATCAGCTTGCTGCCAGCTCTTAACAAAATTGTGTTTCATCAAATACAATGCTATTTCTCTGTGAACAAATTAACAACAGACATTCAGCATTCTTATAGAGAAGGGCACTCAACATGTACTGCACTGAGACAAATGACTGATGATTGGTTGAAAGAAATTGATAATAAGAATATTGTACAGCCTTTTGATATTACTGACCATAACCTGTTGTTGAAAAAACATATTTCTAACGGCTTTTCAACCTTCGGCCATATCGTGGATTCAGAGCCGTCTATCTAATAGAACTCAGAGGGTTTTCATGTAAAGTGTGGTGTACCACAGGGCAGCTCTCTAGGCCCTCTACTCTTTTCTAATTTTACCAATGACCTTCCACTGGCATTAAACAAAGCCTGTGTGTCCATGTATGCTGATGATTCAACCATATACGCATCAGCAAACACAGCTAATGAAGTCACTGAAACCCTTAACAAAGAGTTGGAGACAGTTTTGGCATGGGTGGCCAATAAACTGAACATCTCTAAAAGTAAGAGCATTGTATTTGGTACAACATATTCCCTAAACTCTAGACCTCTGCTGAATCTGGTAATTAATGGTGTGGCTGTTGAACAAGTTGAAGAGACTAAATAACTTGTTGTTATCTTAGATTATAGACTGTCATTGTCAAAACATATAGATTCAATGGTTGTAAAGATGGGGAGAGGTCTGTCTGTCTTTAAAAAAAAATGTTTGACTCCACACTCCAAAAAGCACGTCCTGCCTCTAGTTTTGTCTTACCTTGATTATTGTCCAGTCGTGTAGTCCAGTGCTGCAAGGAAAGAGCTAGTTAAGCTGCAGCTGGTCCAGAACAGAGCGACACGTTTTGCTCTTCATTGTAATCAGAGGGCTGATATAAATACTATGCATGCCCAGTCTCTCTTGGGTAAGAGTTGAGGAGAGACTGACTGCATCACTTCTTTTTATAAGAAACATGAATGCGTTGAAAATCCCAAATTGTTTGCATAGTCAACTTACACACGGCTCTGACACACACACTTATCCCACCAGACATGCCACCAGGGGTCTTTTCACAGTCCCCAGGTCCAGAACAAATTCAAGGAAACGTATAGTATTACACAGAGCCAGGAGCCATCTCATATAACGCAAGGGAACAGCAAACCTGGTTTCAAACAACAGATAAAGTAGCATCACGGAACAACGCCTCTCCCCCATGTGACCTACTTGTTGTGGTGTGTATGTACTGACATGTGACCTACTTTTTGTGGTGTGTATGTACTGACATGTGACCTACTTGTTGTGTGTATGTACTGACATGTGACCTACTTGTTGTGTGTATGTACTGACATGTGACCTACTTGTTGTGGTGTGTATGTACTGACATGTGACCTACTTGTTGT
This sequence comes from Oncorhynchus clarkii lewisi, assembly GCF_045791955.1. Classification (NCBI taxonomy): domain Eukaryota; kingdom Metazoa; phylum Chordata; class Actinopteri; order Salmoniformes; family Salmonidae; genus Oncorhynchus; species Oncorhynchus clarkii. The sequence continues at coordinate 5,242,583 of NC_092166.1, read as the reverse complement.
GTGTATGTACTGACATGTGACCTACTTGTTGTGTGTATGTACTGACATGTGACCTACTTGTTGTGTGTATGTACTGACATGTGACCTACATGTTGTGGTGTGTATGTACTGACATGTGACCTACTTGTTGTTGTGTGTATGTACTGACATGTGACCTACATGTTGTGGTGTGTATGTACTGACATGTGACCTACTTGTTGTTGTGTGTATGTACTGACATGTGACCTACATGTTGTGGTGTGTATGTACTGACATGTGTGTGTAACTGATAGATACATGTTAATGTTTTCTAATGTATGTCAAGCGTCTTTTCTCTGTAATGTCTTCTTCGTTATTTGTAGGACCCCAGTAAGACTAGCTGTTACCATTTGCGTCGGCTAAATAGGATCCTAATAAATCAAATCAAATATTCTCTCTTGGGACTTGGATAGAAAGGGCAGAGGCTACAGTAGAGCATCTCTTCTTATCAGCTCTTCAACTCTCTAACAATCTCTCTGTCCGTTTCACAGGGCTCCAATGGCTTCCCTGGATTCCCCGGCTCCAACGGAGAAAAAGGAGGAAGGGTGAGGCTCTTTAGATCACTACATTACTTAATATCTTCTTTTCAATTATTATTACCCCCCCTTTTTTTCATGATTACAATCTTGTCTCATCACTACAACTCCCCAACGAGCTCGGGAGAGGCAAAGGTCAAGTCATGCGTCCTCCGAAACATGACCTGCCAAGCCGCGCTTCTTAACCCCCGCCGGCTAAACCTGGAAGCCAGGAAACACCATTCAACTGACAACCGAACCCGCCACAAGGAGACGTTAGAGAGCGAAGAGCCAAGACCGCTGAGTCACTCAGTGTATTAGACCGCTGAGTCACTCAGTGTCTTAGACCGCTGAGTCACTCAGTGTCTTAGACCGCTGAGTCACTCTGTGTCTTAGACCGCAGGAGTCACTCTGTGTCTTAGACCGCTGATGTACTCTGTGTTTTAGACCGCTGAGTCACTCAGTGTCTTAGACCGCTGAGTCACTCTGTGTCTTAGACCGCTGAGTCACTCTGTGTCTTAGACCGCTGAGTCACTCTGTGTCTTAGACCGCTGAGTCACTCTGTGTCTTAGACCGCTGAGTCACTCTGTGTCTTAGACCGCTGAGTCACTCAGTGTCTTAGACCGCTGAGCCACTCAGTGTATTAGACCGCTGAGTCACTGTGTCTTAGACCGCTGAGTCACTCAGTGTATTAGACCGCTGAGTCACTCTGTGTCTTAGACCGCTGAGTCACTCTGTGTCTTAGACCGCTGAGTCACTCTGTGTCTTAGACCGTTGAGTCACTCTGTGTCTTAGACCGCTGAGTCACTCTGTGTCTTAGACCGCTGAGTCACTCTGTGTCTTAGACCGCTGAGTCACTCAGTATATTAGACCGCTGAGTCACTCAGTGTATTAGACCGCTGAGTCACTCTGTATTAGACCGCTGAGTCACTCAGTGTATTAGACCGCTGAGTCACTCAGTGTATTAGACCGCTGAGTCACTCAGTATATTAGACCGCTGAGTCACTCTGCGTCTTAGACCGCTGAGTCACTCAGTGTATTAGACCGCTGAGTCACTCAGTGTATTAGACCGCTGAGTCACTCAGTATATTAGACCGCTGAGTCACTCAGTATATTAGACCGCTGAGTCACTCTGTGTCTTAGACCGCTGAGCCACTCAGTGTCTTAGACCGCTGAGTCACTCAGTATATTAGACCGCTGAGTCACTCAGTGTCTTAGACCGCTGAGTCACTCTGTGTCTTAGACCGCTGAGCCACTCAGTGTCTTAGACCGCTGAGTCACTCTGTGTCTTAGAACGCTGAGTCACTCTGTGTCTTAGACCGCTGAGTCACTCAGTGTATTAGACCGCTGAGTCACTCTGCGTCTTAGACCGCTGAGTCACTATGTGTATTAGACCGCTGAGTCACTCAGTATATTAGACCGCTGAGTCACTCTGTGTCTTAGACCGCTGAGTCACTCAGTATATTAGACCGCTGAGTCACTCAGTATATTTGACCGCTGAGCCACTCAGCGTCTTAGACGGCTGAGCCACTCAGTGTATTAGACCGCTGAGTCACTCAGTGTCTTAGACCGCTGAGCCACTCAGTGTCTTAGACCGCTGAGTCACTCAGTGTCTTAGACCGCTGAGTCACTCAGTGTATTAGACCGCTGAGTCACTCAGTGTCTTAGACCGCTGAGCCACTCAGTGTCTTAGACCGCTGAGCCACTCAGTGTCTTAGACCGCTGAGCCACTCAGTGTCTTAGACCGCTGAGCCACTCAGTGTATTAGACCGCTGAGTCACTCTGTGTATTAGACCGCTGAGTCACTCTGTGTCTTAGACCGCTGAGTCACTCTGTGTCTTAGACCGCTGAGCCACTCAGTGTCTTAGACCGCTGAGCCACTCAGTGTCTTAGACCGCTGAGTCACTCAGTGTCTTAGACCGCTGAGTCACTCAGTATATTAGACCGCTGAGTCACTCTGTGTCTTAGACCGCTGAGTCACTCAGTATATTAGACCGCTGAGTCACTCAGTGTCTTAGACCGCTGAGCCACTCAGTGTATTAGACCGCTGAGTCACTCTGTGTATTAGACCGCTGAGTCACTCTGTGTCTTAGACCGCTGAGTCACTCTGTGTCTTACACCGCTGAGCCACTCAGTGTCTTAGACCGCTGAGTCACTCAGTGTCTTAGACCGCTGAGCCACTCAGTATATTAGACCGCTGAGTCACTCAGTGTCTTAGACCGCTGAGCCACTCAGTGTCTGAGTCACTCTGTGTCTTAGACCGCTGAGTCACTCTGTGTCTTAGACCGCTGAGTCACTCAGTGTATTAGACCGCTGAGTCACTCAGTATATTAGACCGCTGAGTCACTCAGTGTATTAGACCGCTGAGTCACTCAGTGTATTAGACCGCTGAGTCACTCAGTGTATTAGACCGCTGAGTCACTCAGTGTATTAGACCGCTGAGTCACTCTGTGTCTTAGACCGCTGAGTCACTCAGTATATTAGACCGCTGAGTCACTCAGTATATTTGACCGCTGAGCCACTCAGCGTCTTAGACGGCTGAGCCACTCAGTGTATTAGACCGCTGAGTCACTCAGTGTCTTAGACCGCTGAGCCACTCAGTGTCTTAGACCGCTGAGTCACTCAGTGTCTTAGACCGCTGAGTCACTCAGTGTATTAGACCGCTGAGTCACTCAGTGTCTTAGACCGCTGAGCCACTCAGTGTCTTAGACCGCTGAGCCACTCAGTGTCTTAGACCGCTGAGCCACTCAGTGTCTTAGACCGCTGAGCCACTCAGTGTATTAGACCGCTGAGTCACTCTGTGTATTAGACCGCTGAGTCACTCTGTGTCTTAGACCGCTGAGTCACTCTGTGTCTTAGACCGCTGAGCCACTCAGTGTCTTAGACCGCTGAGCCACTCAGTGTCTTAGACCGCTGAGTCACTCAGTGTCTTAGACCGCTGAGTCACTCAGTATATTAGACCGCTGAGTCACTCTGTGTCTTAGACCGCTGAGTCACTCAGTATATTAGACCGCTGAGTCACTCAGTGTATTAGACCGCTGAGCCACTCAGCGTCTTAGACCGCTGAGCCACTCAGTGTATTAGACCGCTGAGTCACTCAGTGTCTTAGACCGCTGAGCCACTCAGTGTCTTAGACCGCTGAGCCACTCAGTGTATTAGACCGCTGAGTCACTCTGTGTATTAGACCGCTGAGTCACTCTGTGTCTTAGACCGCTGAGTCACTCTGTGTCTTACACCGCTGAGCCACTCAGTGTCTTAGACCGCTGAGTCACTCAGTGTCTTAGACCGCTGAGCCACTCAGTATATTAGACCGCTGAGTCACTCAGTGTCTTAGACCGCTGAGCCACTCAGTGTCTGAGTCACTCTGTGTCTTAGACCGCTGAGTCACTCTGTGTCTTAGACCGCTGAGTCACTCAGTGTATTAGACCGCTGAGTCACTCAGTATATTAGACCGCTGAGTCACTCAGTGTATTAGACCGCTGAGTCACTCAGTGTATTAGACCGCTGAGTCACTCAGTGTATTAGACCGCTGAGTCACTCAGTGTATTAGACCGCTGAGTCACTCAGTATATTAGACCGCTGAGTCACTCAGTGTATTAGACCGCTGAGTCACTCAGTATATTAGACCGCTGAGTCACTCAGTGTATTAGACCGCTGAGTCACTCAGTATATTAGACCGCTGAGTCACTCAGTATATTAGACCACTGAGTCACTCTGTGTCTTAGACCGCTGAGTCACTCTGTGTCTTACACCGCTGAGCCACTCAGTGTCTTAGACCGCTGAGTCACTCAGTGTCTTAGACCGCTGAGCCACTCAGTGTCTTAGACCGCTGAGCCACTCAGTGTCTTAGACCGCTGAGCCACTCAGTGTCTTAGACCGCTGAGCCACTCAGTGTCTTAGACCGCTGAGTCACTCAGTGTCTTAGACCGCTGAGCCACTCAGTGTCTTAGTCCGCTGAGTCACTCTGTGTCTTAGTCCGCTCAGTCACTCTGTGTCTTAGACCGCTGAGCCACTCAGTGTCTTAGACCGCTGAGCCAAAGTAAAGTAAACTAGGACAGTAGAGACAATAACTACTGTCAAAATGGAGGGTGAGGCTGGGAAGGGGAGGGGTGGAGGGTGAGGCTGGGAAGGGGAGGGTGAGGAAGGGGAGGTGTGGAGGGTGAGGCTGGGAAGGGGATGGTGAGGAAGGGGAGGGGTGGAGGGTGAGGCTGGGAAAGGGATGGGTGGAGGGTGAGGCTGGGAAGGGGAGGTGTGGAGGGTGAGGCTGGGAAGGGGAGGGGTGGAGGGTGAGGTAGGAGAGTGGGGGGATGGAGGGTGAGGCTGGGAAGGGGATGGGTGGAGGGTGAGGCTGGGAAGGGGAGGGGTGGAGGGTGAGGTAGGAGAGTGGGGGGATGGAGGGTGAGGCTGGGAAGGGGATTGGTGGAGGGTGAGATGGTGAAGGGGAGGGGTGGAGGGTGAGGCTAGGAAGGGGAGGGGTGGAGGGTGAGGCTGGGAAGGGGATGGGTGGAGGGTGAGATGGTGAAGGGGAGGGGTGGAGGGTGAGGCTAGGAAGGGGAGGGGTGGAGGGTGAGGTGGGGAACTGGAGGGGGATGGAGGAGAGAGAGGCATTGAAGGAAGTAAGAGAGGGAAAGAGAAATGCTGAAACAAGCTCCTTCCCTCTCAAACAGACGAAGAGTGAAGAGTGAAGGGTGGACATCCTAGCTTGTGTCCTAATTAGCACCCTATTCCCTATATAGGGCACTACATTTGAGTGTGCTACAGTATAGTACTGTACTACGTAGGGAATCGGGTGCCATTTGGGACACAGCGCCCTAGACACCTCAGGAGCCAATATCGTCACGAGTTGACAGGCAGGTCAGGCTGTCAAGTGCCTCTGAGTAATGTGGGTATCTCCTTACAGCTTGCTCTGATTTGATTCTTTATTTCTCTGAAAGGTGTAGCTCTGACTCTAAACCCACAGAGCAGTGGAGGAGTCTTGTCTTCTCTGAGCTGTAGAATGTTTCAAAGACTTTTAAGACTTTCTTGGAGATCTAAACTTCATCTGTGTGAATAGATTAATCTATAATTACTGTTTGCAAAAAGGTTTTCTGTCAATATATTTAACTATAGAATGATGCAGTTTTCTTTCTTTGTCAGTATAACAGTGTTTATGCTTTGAACCCTTGGTCTCATGAATAAATAAAATGCTTGTGTGGTTGTGTATTGCAGGGTATCGCTGGTAAATCCGGACCCAGGGGACAACGTGGCCCAACGGTAAGATCCTGGAAACTCATCAGTCGGTCCGCAGTCTATTCTCTCTCTAACACAACACCATCTCCGAGTTGCTAGATGATGATTGGTCATCTCTGTGTTCCTGTAATCTAGGGTCCCCGTGGTGGAAGAGGTGCCAGGGGACCAACTGGAAAGCCAGGTGCTAAGGTCAGTCTCTAACTCAAGTATCATATTTTAATCATCCATTTTTTTTAAAAAACTGGCCTTAAAACCCACTTCTACAGACTGTCCTTCTCGTAGTCCTCCCAGTTGAAGTTGTATTTTAGAACCTAGCACAATACTGCTATTTTACCTGATTCTAAAGGTATCTTTTTGAATTGTATTTGTTTAGATAACTGTGTAATGAAAAGTACAAGTGAAATGTATTATAATTTTGTTATTATTATGATCATTATGATTATTATTATTATTGCAATTTTTAAAAATATTTGTATTATTATTATTATTTATATGTTTTATTGTTATTATTATTATTACTATTGTTGTTATTATTATTATTATTGTTATTATTATTATTATCTCTTTAGTTTACACACAGAATGTATTTTCCATATCACCTGTTGTCACTATACATAATACAGTACAATGTCAATGACTCTGACCTCTGACCTCTGACAGTCTCTGTCTGTAGTGTGTTCATTACTAACCTTCACAGACTGTCTCTGTATCTGACTGTCTCTGTATCAGACTGTCTCTGTATCAGACTGTCTCTGTCTCTGACTGTCTCTGTCTCTGACTGTCTCTGTCTCTGACTGTCTCTGTATCAGACTGTCTCTGTATCTGACTGTCTCTGTATCTGACTGTCTCTGTATCAGACTGTCTCTGTATCAGACTGTCTCTGTATCTGACTGTCTCTGTATCTGACTGTCTCTGTATCAGACCCTGTATCTGACTATCTCTGTATCTGACTGTCTCTGACTGTCTTTGTATCTGACTGTCTCTGTATCTGACTGTCTCTGACTGTCTTTGTATCTGACTGTCTTTGTATCAGACTGTCTCTGTATCAGACTGTCTCTGTATCTGACTGTCTCTGTATCTGACTGTCTCTGACTGTCTTTGTATCTGACTGTCTCTGACTGTCTCTGTATCTGACTGTCTCTGTATCTGACTGTCTCTGTATCTGACTATGTCTCTGTATCTGACTATGTCTCTGTATCTGACTGTCTCTGACTGTCTCTGTATCAGACTGTCTCTGTATCAGACTGTCTCTGTATCTGACTGTCTCTGTATCAGACTGTCTCTGTATCAGACTGTCTCTGTATCTGACTGTCTCTGTATCTGACTATGTATCTGTATCTGTTGCCTCCACAGGGAACATCAGGTAATGACGGGCCTCCAGGTGGACCAGGAGAGAGAGTGAGTTCTAGTCTGTGTTTTTCCAGTCAATCCTTAATAAAAGGGCATTGTCTTTGACCAACTTCCTTATGAGATACAAATCACTGAGATGTTTTTGATTTGTTTGTGAAAGAGCCCAATGGGGAGTCACATGTGATGAGGGTTGAGGTTTTCTAAAGTTCATATTTTCTTCTTTTATCTCAGGGACCCCAAGGACCCCAGGGGCCAGCTGGATTCCCAGGACCTAAGGGCCCTAACGTAAGTACCCTTCCCAAGACCTAAGTGCCCTAACGTAAGTACCCTTCCCAAGACCTAAGGGCCCTAACGTAAGTACCCTTCCCGGGACCTAAGGGCCCTAACGTAAGTACCCTTCCCGGGACCTAAGGGCCCTAACGTAAGTACCCTTCCCGGGACCTAAGGGCCCTAATGTAAGTATCCTTCCCAAGACCTAAGGGCCCTAATGTAAGTACCCTTCCCAGGACCTAAGGGCCCTAACGTAAGTACCCTTCCCAGAACCTAAGTGCCCTAATGTAAGTACCCTTCCCAATACCTAAGGGCCCTAACGTAAGTACCCTTCCCAGAACCTAAGTGCCCTAACGTAAGTACCCTTCCCAGAACCTAAGTGCCCTAACGTAAGTACCCTTCCCAGGACCTAAGTGCCCTAACGTAAGTACCCTTCCCAGAACCTAAGTGCCCTAACGTAAGTACCCTTCCCAGGACCTAAGGGCCCTAACGTAAGTACCCTTCCCAGAACCTAAGTGCCCTAATGTAAGTACCCTTCCCAAGACCTAAGGGCCCTAACGTAAGTACCCTTCCCAGAACCTAAGTGCCCTAATGTAAGTACCCTTCCCAGGACCTAAGGGCCCTAACGTAAGTACCCTTCCTAAGACCTTAGGGCCCTAACGTAAGTACCCTTCCCAAGACCTAAGGGCCCTAACGTAAGTACCCTTCCCAAGACCTAAGGGCCCTAATGTAAGTACCCTTCCCAAGACCTAAGGGCCCTAACGTAAGTACCCTTCCCAGAACCTAAGTGCCCTAGTGTAAGTACCCTTCCCAGGACCTAAGGGCCCTAACGTAAGTACCCTTCCCAAGACCTAAGGGCCCTAACGTAAGTACCCTTCCTAAGACCTTAGGGCCCTAATGTAAGTACCCTTCCCAAGACCTAAGGGCCCTAACGTAAGTACCCTTCCCAAGACCTAAGGGCCCTAATGTAAGTACCCTTCCCAGGACCTAAGGGCCCTAACGTAAGTACCCTTCCCAGGACCTAAGGGCCCTAACGTAAGTACCCTTCCCAAGACCTAAGGGCCCTAACGTAAGTACCCTTCCTAAGACCTAAGGGCCCTAACGTAAGTACCCTTCCCAAGACCTTAGGGCCCTAACGTAAGTACCCTTCCCAAGACCTAAGGGCCCTAACGTAAGTACCCTTCCCAAGACCTAAGGGCCCTAACGTAAGTACCCTTCCCAGAACCTAAGTGCCCTAACGTAAGTACCCTTCCCAGGACCTAAGGGCCCTAACGTAAGTACCCTTCCCAAGACCTAAGGGCCCTAACGTAAGTACCCTTCACAAGACCTAAGGGCCCTAACGTAAGTACCCTTCCCGGGACCTAAGGGCCCTAATGTAAGTACCCTTCCCAGGACCTAAGGGCCCTAACGTAAGTACCCTTCCCGGGACCTAAGGGCCCTAATGTAAGTACCCTTCCCAGGACCTAAGGGCCCTAACGTAAGTACCCTTCCCAGGACCTAAGGGCCCTAACGTAAGTACCCTTCCCAGAACCTAAGTGCCCTAACGTAAGTACCCTTCCCAGGACCTAAGTGCCCTAACGTAAGTACCCTTCCCAGAACCTAAGTGCCCTAACGTAAGTACCCTTCCCAGGACCTAAGGGCCCTAACGTAAGTACCCTTCCCAAGACCTAAGGGCCCTAACGTAAGTACCCTTCCCAGGACCTAAGTGCCCTAACGTAAGTACCCTTCCCAGAACCTAAGTGCCCTAACGTAAGTACCCTTCCCAAGACCTAAGGGCCCTAACGTAAGTACCCTTCCCAAGACCTAAGTGCCCTAACGTAAGTACCCTTCCCTCTACTTTAAAATTGTTGATGGTACAAAGTAAAATAGTTCATGGTTATCGTCTACTTCATCCATGTGGTCCCTACTAACTGAACCTGTCCATCTCATCTCCCTCAGGGTCCCCCTGGTAAAGACTTCATCCATGTGGTCCCTACTAACTGAACCTGTCCATCTCATCTCCCTCAGGGCCCCCCTGGTAAAGACTTCATCCATGTGGTCCCTACTAACTGAACCTGTCCATCTCATCTCCCTCAGGGCCCCCCTGGTAAAGACTTCATCCATGTGGTCCCTACTAACTGAACCTGTCCATCTCATCTCCCTCAGGGCCCCCCTGGTAAAGACTTCATCCATGTGGTCCCTACTAACTGAACCTGTCCATCTCATCTCCCTCAGGGCCCCCCTGGTAAAGACTTCATCCATGTGGTCCCTACTAACTGAACCTGTCCATCTCATCTCCCTCAGGGCCCCCCTGGTAAAGACTTCATCCATGTGGTCCCTACTAACTGAACCTGTCCATCTCATCTCCCTCAGGGCCCCCCTGGTAAAGACTTCATCCATGTGGTCCCTACTAACTGAACCTGTCCATCTCATCTCCCTCAGGGCCCCCCTGGTAAAGACTTCATCCATGTGGTCCCTACTAACTGAACCTGTCCATCTCATCTCCCTCAGGGCCCCCCTGGTAAAGACTTCATCCATGTGGTCCCTACTAACTGAACCTGTCCATCTCATCTCCCTCAGGGTCCCCCTGGTAAAGACTTCATCCATGTGGTCCCTACTAACTGAACCTGTCCATCTCATCTCCCTCAGGGCCCCCCTGGTAAAGACTTCATCCATGTGGTCCCTACTAACTGAACCTGTCCATCTCATCTCCCTCAGGGCCCCCCTGGTAAAGACTTCATCCATGTGGTCCCTACTAACTGAACCTGTCCATCTCATCTCCCTCAGGGCCCCCATGGTAAAGACTTCATCCATGTGGTCCCTACTAACTGAACCTGTCCATCTCATCTCCCTCAGGGCCCCCCTGGTAAAGACGGACTGCCTGGTCACCCTGGACAGAGAGGAGAGACAGGTTTCCAGGGAAAGACTGGCCCACCTGGGCCTGGAGGGGTTGTAGGACCTCAGGTAAGGTAGCATTTGGTAGAGAATGTTGCTTGCAATGCCAAGATAGTGGGTTCGATTCCTGGGACCACCCACACGTACAAAATATATGAACACATAAGTCACTTTGAATAAAACCTTCTGGTAAATTATTTAAAAAAATATATATCTTTGAATCATTGTTCTGCAATATATATATGTTTTTATTTATTTGTTATTTCACCGGGTAAGTTGATTGAGAACACGTTCTCATTTACAGCAACGGCCTGGGGAATAGTTACAGGGGAGAGGAGGGGGGATGAATGAGCCTTTTGTAAACCGGGGATTATTTGCTTAAACTATTAAAATATTTTCTGTGCTAGATCTAAAGGATAATGTTTGATCTATGAATGTTGATTTATTTTCTAAATCTAGGAACAACATTAGCCTTGGAACATTTAATAATGACACTATAAAACAAAACAAAAATAAGTTTAGAGATTTATATGGCATATTATAATTAAACTATCAAGGCCTTTAAACACTTGTTGGACAATGATTGTAAAAATGAAATGCGTTTTATGGTGTCTGACATAAATCCAGTTTGATGAAATTTTTACGATTCCTTTACATACTTTGAGATTGTCCCGGTCTTTCAACAATCCCCGCTGGTGTTTTGTCTGTCCGTTAGGGACCAACGGGAGAGACCGGCGGCATCGGAGAGAGAGGACACCCTGGTTCCCCTGGACCCCCCGGAGAGCAAGGTTTACCTGGATCTGCTGGGAAAGAAGGAGGAAAGGTAAACAAACTCCCTTATGACTCGACAATGGTTTCACCCGGCCAAAGCACAAGACCAGGGCAAGAACATACCATTCGTGGTAAATGGGCTTTGTCTGTCTATTCAAATGCCAGAACAAGAACAATCAACAACGTTTACTGTCGTCATGGAAACCTAATAGCACTTCCAGGTATCTGACAGATGACCCCAATTGACTAAATATTGAGAATCCATCTTTTTTTGACAGAAAAAAAGCAACAGGTTATTTTCCAAGAACCTCTTTTCAAATGACTTCTAAAAATGTACTTGAAGACGATGATTATTAGATTGACATTCAAAGTGTGAATGTGGAGTAGGTGGCACAGACTCTTAGGATAAGAGAGAGAGAGGGAGAGTGAGAGAGAAGAGAGGGAGGGAGAGAGGGAGAGAGAGGGAGAGAGAGAGAGAGAGAGGAGAGAGAGGAGAGAGAGTGAGAGAGAGAGGGAGAGTGAGAGAGAAGTGAGGGAGGGAGAGAGGGAGAGGGAGAGAGAGAGAGAGAGAGAGAGATGAAGATTGCATGATTGCTGCAGCACTCAGTACAGTACTAACCTCTATGATTTAAGCTGAAAGCAAACAAAGAAAGGAACAGTAAAGTAGCGTCCTCTTAACTTGATTATCTTGGCTCAGGATTATCTTGGCCCAGGAATATAACAGAGAGAGAGAGACTGGAGTGGTTTGGGGAAGTGAGAGAGGTAGAAAAGTGGTGCCCCTCCGAATAACAGTCACTGGTCTATTATTCTGTACTGGAATTTCATTTCCATTTGAGTCATTTAACAGACTCTCTGATCCAGAGTCACTACAGTAGTGAGTCATTTAGCAGACTCTCTTATCCAGAGACACTACACTAGTGAGTCATTTAGCAGACTCTCTTATCCAGAGACACTACAGTAGTGAGTCATTTAACAGACTCTCTTATCCAGAGTCACTACAGTAGTGAGTCATTTAACAGACTCTCTTATCCAGAGTCACTACAGTAGTGAGTCATTTAGCAGACTCTGATCCAGAGCCACTACAGTAGTGAGTCATTTAGCAGACTCTCTTATCCAGAGACACTACAGAAGTGAGTCATTTAGCAGACTCTCTGATCCAGAGCCACTTTACAGACATATTCAGACTTTACAGTCATTTCGTGTTGCTTGTCAAGATCAAATTTCTGTTGTTACTAATACCAATACAGATACTGTATAATACAGACAGGAAAATTAGTTCATGATCGTTTTCGTTAATATGCACCTACAGCAATTGACAGACTATGTATTCTCTGTCTCAACTTTTTCTCCTATCTCTCCTCCAGGGTGACCCAGGTCCTATGGGAACGTCTGGAAAGGTTGGCCCAGCCGGGCTCAGGGGCTTCCCAGGGCAGAGAGGTCTTCCCGGGGCTAACGTAAGACACAGCTCCCATCTACAGATACACCCAGCTCCAAACAGCTATCACACACACACACACACACACACACACACACACACACACACACACACACACACACACACACACACACACACACACACACACACACACACACACACACACACACACACACACACTGCTCCTCATTAGAGATATAGGAGCCGTTACAGTTACCATTATGTCCTCTCTGGGCCACAGCAGGGAGAGGGGGAGAGGGAGGGAGGGAGAGAGAGAGGGAGAGAGGAGAGAGGGGGAACAAAGCCCTTGAATTGAAACAAGAGAGAGAGAGAGAGAGGGGGAACAAAGCCCTTGAATTGAAACAAGAGAGAGAGAGAGAGAGAGAGAGGTCACAGTCTACTTCAACCTGAACAGAGCTTTGCTCAATCATGAGGCATCAAAACCAAAGAAACTACACAATATTAAGAAATTATATAGACGGAAGGAAAGTGTTGTAGAAACCTACCAAAAACAATTAATTCAATCCCTTTTCCTGGACAAAACGTTCCACTGTAATAGTGAAGGTGTTAACTGGGCAGTAGAAAATCTCAACAGTATATTTGACCTCTCAGCTTCCTTATCAAATAAAAACAATTCAAGCAGAAAACCTAAGAAAATTAACAACAATGAAAAATGGTTTGATATTTAATGCAAAAACCTAAGAAAGAAATTGAGAAACCTATCCAACCAAAAAACATAGAGACCCAGAAAACCTGAGTCTACACCTTCACTATGGTGAATTACTAAAACAATACAGAAATACACTACAGAAAAAGAAGGAACAGCATGTCAGAAATCAGAAATTGAAGACTCTAACCATTTCTGGGAAAATTGTAAAACTCTAAACAAACAACAACACGAAGAGTTATCTATCCAAAACAGAGATGTATGGGTAAACCACTTCTCCAATCTTTTTGGCTCTATAGCAAAAACCTAAACTAAAAACCCTCCAACACAACAAGGCCTGTGGTATTGATGGTACCCACAATGAAATGATAAAATATACCAATTGGCTACACTAAAACTCTATAACATCATCCTTGGCTCTGGCGTCTTTCCCAAAATTTGGAACCAATGACCGACCCCCCCCCCACCCCCAATCCACAAGAGTGGAGACAAATAACTACCGTGGGATATGCATCAACAGCAACCTCAGGAAAATCCTCTCCATTATCATTAACAGCAGACTCATACATTTCCTCAATGAAAACACTGAGAAAAATGTCAAATTGGGTTTTTGTTCTCCAATTTTGGTTGAGAGGGTTCTTCCAGGATTATAATACACTGTGGATTAGTACACACACACACTCTCAAATACTCACACACACACACACACACACACACACACACACACACACACACACACACACACTCTCAAATACTCACTGACACACACACACACACTCAAATACTCACTGACACACACACACACACACACACACACACACACACTCTCTCTCTCTCTCTCAAATACTCACTGACACACACACACACACTCAAATACTCACTGACACACACACACACACTCAAATACTCACTGACACACACACACACAGACACACACACACACGCACACACTCATGAATGCATATGCCCAGCAACACACTTTCTTTCTGTCTTCCAGACACAAATGGTTAAAAGTCTAACCCTCCTCTCCTCTCTCGTTCTCTCCTTCCAGGGTCCAGCTGGTTTGAAGGGAGGCGAAGGACCACAGGGTGCCCAAGGCCCCATCGTAAGTATGACGTTACCATGGTTATGTCATCGCTTCACGCCCCACAGAGACTCGGAGCAACACTTTTAGAGGCTTTGAAGAGGTTAAGCAGGTAGTTGGTCCATAATGAGGTGTGATTATAGCCTGGCAGGCTGGTAGGCAGGGCATGTGGTTGGTCCATAATGAGGTGTGATTATAAACTGGTAGGCTGGTAGGCAGGGCAGGTGGTTGGTCCATAATGAGGTGTGATTATAGCCTGGTAGGCAGAGCAGGTGCTTGGTCCATAATGAGGTCTGATTATAGCCTGGTAGGCAGGGCAGGTGGTTGGTCCATAATAAGGTGTGATTATAGCCTGGCAGGCTGGTAGGCAGGGCAGGGCAGGTGGTTGGTCCATAATGAGGTGTGATTATAGCCTGGTAGGCTGGTAGGCAGGGCAGGTGGTTGGTCCATAGTGAGGTGTGATTATAGCCTGGTAGGCAGAGCAGGTGCTTGGTCCATAATGAGGTCTGATTATAGCCTGGTAAGCAGGGCAGGTGGTTGGTCCAAATTGAGGTGTTATTATAGCCTGGCAGGCTGGTAGGCAGGGCAGGGCAGGTGGTTGGTCCATAATGAGGTGTGATTATAGCCTGGTAGGCTGGTAGGCAGGGCAGGTGGTTGGTCCATAATGAGGTGTGATTATAGCCTGGTAGGCTGGTAGGCAGGGCAGGTGGTTGGTCCATAATGAGGTATGATTATAGCCTGGTAGGCTGGTAAGCAGGGCAGGTGGTTGGTCCATAATAAGGTGTGATTATAGCCTGGTAGGCTGGTAGGCAGGTCAGGTTTATGGTTTATGACTGTCAGCTAGAAACAGGGCTGGTTTCTGTCTGGAGTGGCTGTCTGGAGTGGAGTGACTGTCTGGAGTGGAGTGGCTGTCTGGAGTGACTGTCTGGAGTGACTGTCTGGAGTGGAGTGGCTGTCTGGAGTGGCTGTCTGTCTGGAGTGGAGTGGCTGTCTGGAGTGGCTGTCTGGAGTGGAGTGACTGTCTGGAGTGGCTGTCTGGAGTGACTGTCTGGAGTGGAGTGGCTGTCTGGAGTGGCTGTATGGAGTGACTGTCTGGAGTGGAGTGGCTGTCTGGAGTGGCTGTCTGGAGTGGCTGTCTGGAGTGACTGCCTGGAGTGGAGTGGCTGTCTGGAGTGGCTGTCTGGAGTGACTGTCTGGAGTGGAGTGGCTGTCTGGAGTGGAGTGGCTGTCTGGAGTGGAGTGGCTGTCTGGAGTGGAGTGGCTGTCTGGAGTGGAGTGACTGTCTGGAGTGGAGTGGCTGTCTGGAGTGGAGTGGCTGTCTGGAGTGGAGTGGCTGTCTGGAGTGGAGTGACTGTCAGGAGTGGAGTGGCTGTCTGGAGTGGCTGCCTGGAGTGGAGTGACTGTCTGGAGTGGAGTGGCTGTCTGGAGTGGAGTGGCTGTCTGGAGTGGAGTGACTGCCTGGAGTGGAGTGACTGCCTGGAGTGGAATGACTGCTTGGAGTGGAGTGGCTGCCTGGAGTGGAGTGGCTGTCTGTCTGGAGTGGCTGTCTGGAGTGGCTGTCTGGAGTGGAGTGGCTGTCTGGAGTGACTGTCTGGAGTGGAGTGGCTGTCTGGAGTGGAGTGGCTGTCTGGAGTGGAGTGGCTGTCTAGAGGGGAGTGGCTGTCTAGAGGGGAGTGGCTGTCTGGAGTGGAGTGACTGGAGTGGAGTGACTGTCTGGAGTGGCTGTCTGGAGTGGAGTGGCTGTCTGGAGTGGCTGTCTGGAGTGGAGTGACTGTCTGGAGTGGCTGTCTGGAGTGACTGTCTGGAGTGGAGTGACTGTCTGGAGTGGCTGTCTGGAGTGGAGTGGCTGTCTGTCTGGAGTGGAGTGGCTGTCTGTCTGGAGTGGAGTGGCTGTCTGGAGTGGAGTGGCTGTCTGTCTGGAGTGGAGTGGCTGTCTGTCTGGAGTGGAGTGGCTGTCTGGAGTGGAGTGGCTGTCTGTCTGGAGTGGAGTGGCTGTCTGGAGTGGAGTGGCTGTCTGTCTGGAGTGGAGTGGCTGTCTGGAGTGGAGTGGCTGTCTGTCTGGAGTGGAGTGACTGTCTGGAGTGGAGTGGCTGTCTGGAGTGGAGTGGCTGTCTGTCTGGAGTGGAGTGGCTGTCTGTCTGGAGTGGAGTGGCTGTCTGGAGTGGAGTGGCTGTCTGTCTGGAGTGGAGTGGCTGTCTGTCTGGAGTGGAGTGGCTGTCTGGAGTGGAGTGGCTGTCTGTCTGGAGTGGAGTGGCTGTCTGGAGTGGCTGTCTGGAGTGGAGTGGCTGTCTGGAGTGGCTGTCTGGAAGGTGAGAATAGAATCTCTTATGGGTTTGAATGACAGACAGGCAGCTTTGGAGGAGGAGAGGGAGAGGAGGTGAGGAGCAGAAGAGTGGGGAGAGGAGAGGAGAGGAGAGGAGAGGAGAGGAGAGGAGAGGAGAGGAGAGGAGAGGAGAGGAGAGGAGAGGAGAGGAGGGATATGCATGGCATGCATAATGGAACTAAGGGGGTTCTTTGAACAAATGAGTGTTCAATTTGAAGCATTGTCATGTTCTAGTGTACCAATGTGAGAATGGATGGCATGGATGGCATGGATGGCATGCATAATACACTTCTGAACAAAGGAAAACATTCTGATTCTGAGGGTTCTGAAAAGGAAACCATTCTGATTCTGAGGGTTCTGAAAAGGAAACCAATCTGGTTCTGAGGGTTCTGAAAAGGAAAACATTCTGATTCTGAGGGTTCTGAAAAGAAAACCATTCTGATTCTGAGGGTTCTGAAAAGGAAACCATTCTGATTCTGAGGGTTCTGAAAATGAAACCATTCTGATTCTGAGGGTTCTGAAAAGGAAACCATTCTGATTCTGAGGGTTCTGAATGTGAGAATGGATGGCATTTATAATACACTTCTGAACAAAGGAAACCATTCTGATTCTGAGGGTTCTGAATGTGAGAATGGATGGCATTTATAATACACTTCTGAACAAAGGAAACCATTCTGATTCTGAGGGTTCTGAATGTGCGGAGATTCTTTTGAAAAGGAAACACTGAGTGCTGAGCGACGGCTGGATATCCTGAAAATACATTTTTGTTTACCACAACAATGTCAGAGAAATTCACCTCTAATTGTATGACTCAGTAAATTCACCTCTAATTGTATGACTCCGTTAAGTTCCTACACACTTACACAAACACTCACTCATACAAGCAATTAGATTTTTCCCTTTATCGATTTCTCAGCAGCGGATCAGTCGGCGTTCAGCTGCAGGGAGAAGTGTGCGTTGCGTTTAGTCAGAACATGGTGTGGGTGTTCGAGTAGTGTTTGTGTGTTATGTGTTTGTGTGTCTATGTGTTTGTGTGTGTTTGATTGTGTGTCTGCAGTTGTGTGTCTGTGTTTGTGTGTCTGTGTTTGTGGCTGTGTGTCTGTGGCTATGTGTATGTGGATGTGTGTCTGTGGTTGTGTGTCTGTGGTTGTGTATCTGTGTGTTTGTGGCTGTGTGTCTGTGGCCGTGTGTCTGTGTCTGTGTCTGTGTCTATGGCTGTGTGTCTGTGTCTGTGTCTGTGTCTATGGCTGTGTGTCTGTGGCCGTGTGTCTGTGGTTGTGTGTCTGTTGTAGTAACTGTGTGTCTGTTGTAGTAACTGTGTGCCTGTGGTAGTAACTGTGTGCCTGTGTGTCTGTGGTAGTAACTGCGTGCCTGCGTATCTGTGGTAGTAACTGCGTGTCTGTGGTAGTAACTGAGTGTCTGTGGTAGTAACTGCGTGTCTGTGGTAGTAACTGCGTGGCTGTGGTAGTAACTGTGTGCCTGTGGTAGTAACTGTGTGCCTGTGTGTCTGTGGTAGTAACTGCGTGCCTGCGTATCTGTGGTAGTAACTGCGTGTCTGTGGTAGTAACTGAGTGTCTGTGGTAGTAACTGCGTGTCTGTGGTAGTAACTGCGTGTCTGTGGTAGTAACTGCGTGTCTGTGGTAGTAACTGCGTGTCTGTGGTAGTAACTGCGTGTCTGTGGTAGTAACTGAGTGTCTGTGGTAGTAACTGAGTGTCTGTGGTAGTAACTGAGTGTCTGTGGTAGTAACTGTGTGTCTGTGGTAGTAACTGAGTGTCTGTGGTAGTAACTGCGTGTCTGTGGTAGTAACTGCGTGTCTGTGGTAGTAACTGTAACTGTGTGTCTGTGGTAGTAACTGAGTGTCTGTGGTAGTAACTGCGTGTCTGTGGTAGTAACTGCATGTCTGTGGTAGTAACTGAGTGTCTGTGGTAGTAACTACGTGTCTGTGGTAGTAACTGCGTGTCTGTGGTAGTAACTGTGTGTCTGTGGTAGTAACTACGTGTCTGTGGTAGTAACTGTGTGTCTGTTGTAGTAACTGTGTGTCTGTGGTAGTAACTGTGTGTCTGTGGTAGTAACTGAGTGTCTGTGGTAGTAACTGAGTGTCTGTGGTAGTAACTGCGTGTCTGTGGTAGTAACTGCGTGTCTGTGGTAGTAACTGCGTGTCTGTGGTAGTAACTGCGTGTCGTGTCTGTGGTAGTAACTGCGTGTCTGTGGTAGTAACTGAGTGTCTGTGTGTCTGTGGTAGTAACTGAGTGTCTGTGGTAGTAACTGTGTGTCTAGTAACTGAGTGTCTGTGGTAAGTAACTGCGTGTCTGTGGTAGTAACTGCGTGTCTGTGGTAGTAACTGTGTGTCTGTGGTAGTAACTGAGTGTCTGTGGTAGTAACTGCGTGTCTGTGGTAGTAACTGCGTGTCTGTGGTAGTAACTGAGTGTCTGTGGTAGTAACTGCGTGTCTGTGGTAGTAACTGTGTGTCTGTGGTAGTAACTGTGTGTCTGTGGTAGTAACTACGTGTCTGTGGTAGTAACTGTGTGTCTGTTGTAGTAACTGTGTGTCTGTGGTAGTAACTGCGTGTCTGTGGTAGTAACTGCGTGTCTGTGGTAGTAACTGCGTGTCTGTGGTAGTAACTGAGTGTCTGTGGTAGTAACTGTGGTGTAACTGCGTGTCTGTGGTAGTAACTGCGTGTCTGTGGTAGTAACTGCGTGTCTGTGGTAGTAACTGCGTGTCTGTGGTAGTAACTGCGTGTCTGTGGTAGTAACTGCGTGTCTGTGGTAGTAACTGCGTGTCTGTGGTAGTAACTGCGTGTCTGTGGTAGTAACTGCGTGTCTGTGGTAGTAACTGTGTGCCTGTGTGTCTGTGGTAGTAACTGTGTGTCTGTGGTAAACTGCGTGTCTGTGGTAGTAACTGCGTGTCTGTGGTATAAATTGCCTAGTAACTGCGTGTCTGTGGTAGTAACTGCGTGTCTGTGGTAGTAACTGCGTGTCTGTGGTAGTAACTGCGTGTCTGTGGTAGTAACTGTGTGTCTGTGGTAGTAACTGTGTGCATTAAATCCATATTGATACATTGCCTGAATTGATGTGATAACGATGAATAGAACAATACATTTATAACATTCATGTTTTTTTACATTTCCTTTCAAAATACTACTACTAATTGGATGGTTGTTCACATTAACAGTCACCCATACTCTCATAACTATTTCTTTATTTTATTCAACCTTTATTTAAGATTCATGCTGAGACCACAGTCTCTTTCACAGATGAGCCCTGCATGAACACATCAATAAACAATTAGACTATACATATCTATAGACACATCATTTACACTATACATATCTATAGACATATCAATTACACTATACATATCTATAGACACATCAATTAACTATACATATCTATAGACATATCAATTAACTATACATATCTATAGACACATCAATTGCACTATACATACCTATAGACACATCAATTACACTATACATATCTATAGACACATCAATTAACTATACATATCTATAGACACATCAATTAACTATACATATCTATAGACATATCAATTACACTATACATATCTATAGACACATCAATTACACTATACATATCTATAGACATATCAATTACACTATACATATATACAGTACCAGTCAGAAGTTTGGACACACCTGTACTCATTCCAGGGTTTTTCTTTATTTTTACTATTTTCTACATTGTAGAATAATAGTGAAGACATCTAAACTTTGAAAAAACATAGTAACCAAAAAAGTGTTAAACAAATCAAAATATATCTTATATTTGAGAATCTTCAAAGTAGCCAGCCTTTTCCTTGATGACAGCTTTGCACACTCTTGACATTCTCTCAACCAGCTTCATGAGGAATGCTTTTCCAACAGTCTTGAAGGAGTTCCCACATACGCTGAGCACATGTTGGCTGCTTTTCCTTCACTCTGCTGTCCAACTCATCCCAAACCACCTCACTTGAGTTGAAGTCGGGTGATTGTGGAATGGCTACTTGCACAGTGGAATATTTTATTAAGACATGTAGCTAGCTAGCTAGCTAAACAAAGACCCATAATCCCAACTCATGACGTTACTACCCTGCATGAATCTGCAGGTAGCTAACCAACCAGGTTCAATGTTAGCTAGCTAACATTAGGCTATAACTAGCAATGCAAATGGCATAATAAGATCGTACACGTAACGCTAGACTATCTTACCCGAATACATAATTAATGTATTGACATGTCTCCCTGTCACAGATGCCACGTTTGCACTTAGTTTAAAGATGTAATCTGGAGACACGCATTTTCTCCATCTCTTTAGCTATCATACTCTAATTCCACTCATTTCAAAACTCGGTAGTTTTACCACACAATAAAAAAAATTAAATCCTCGTTAGACAAGACTGACCATACTGAACAGTAGACAGAAGCATGCTACATGGCAGACCAATCCAAACTCATCTCTCGGCATGTCCAGCCCACTCATTATCTCAGCCAATCATGGCTAGCGGGAAGGTTCCTGGCTTTTTCTGTGGCTAATCCAATTAGGCTCGTAAATTGACAATTGTATTCCTATTTACAGAAGGCATACAAGTTTGTTATTAAGGCACATGAAAGTTCACATGTTCGAGAAGGCATTTCTGCCCCCCCCCAAAAAAATCATTTTAACCTCTCTAGGGTATGTGGGACGCTAGTGTCCCACCTGGCCAACATCCAGTGAGATTGCAGAGCGCCAAATTCAAATACAGAAATACTCATTATAACAATTCAGAAAAAATACAACTATTTTACATAGGTTAAAATATTAACTTCTTGTGAATCCAACCACGGTGTCAGATTTTAAAAATGCTTTACGGCGTAAGCATACCTTACGATTATTTGAGAACATAGCCCAGCAGACAAATCATTACAAACAGAAACCAGCCAAGTAGAAGAGTTACACAAGTCAGAAATAGAGATAAAATGAATAACTTACCTTTGATGATCTTCATATGTTTGCACTCAGAAGACTTTAATTTATTCAATAAATGTTCCTTTTGTTCGATAAAGTCTCTCTTTATATCCTAAAACCTCCGTTTTGTTCGCACATTTTCTTCAGTAATCCACAGGCTCAAGCGCAGTCACAACAGGCATACAAAAAAATCTAAATTGTATCCGTAATGTTCATAGAAACATGTCAAACAATGTTCATATTCAA
The DNA here is from genome assembly GCF_045791955.1 of Oncorhynchus clarkii lewisi. Classification (NCBI taxonomy): domain Eukaryota; kingdom Metazoa; phylum Chordata; class Actinopteri; order Salmoniformes; family Salmonidae; genus Oncorhynchus; species Oncorhynchus clarkii. The sequence goes on along the minus strand of NC_092166.1, from coordinate 5,220,857 downwards.
TCCTCAGGTTGTTTTTAGCCTAAATAATCAATCATATTTAAACCGGACAATAACGTCGTCAATATAAAAGTTAAACAAGAAAGGCACTCTCTCGGTCGCACTCATGAAAAAGCTCTGTGACACGGCAGGGTCCACTCATTCAGACTGCTCTTTCTCCCTAATTTTTCAGAATACAATCCTGAAACAATTTCTAAAGACTGTTGACATCCAGTGGAAGTCATAGGAACTGCAATTTGACGCCTAAGTCAATGGATACTGTAATGGCATCGAATAGAACACTACAACAACAACAAAAAAATCCTTCTTCCTGAATGGATTTTTCTCAGGTTTTCGCCTGCCAAATCAGTTCTGTTATACTCACAGACATTATTGTAACAGTTTTGGAAACTTTAAAGTGTTTTCTATATGCACATCCCATCTTCTGGACCTGAGTAGAAGGCAGTTTAATTTGGGCATGCTTTTTCATCCAAAATTACCTTGTCCCCGTCCTCTCCAGGGGGATGCTGCGCCCTAGAGGTTAATAAAATAAAAAAGGTTTACTTTCAAAACTCCTGACCCTCGACGTTTCCTGAAACTATTTCATAGTTTTGATGTCTTCACTATTTTTATACTATGTAGAAAAATAGTAAAAATAAAGATAAACCCGAATGAGTAGGTGTGTCCAACCTTTTGACTGATAATGTACATGCATTGTATGTTAAAATGTTCACAAATTTATAGTCAAATTTGATGTTTCGAAATTCATGTTTTTGTCTATTTTTCATGTTTTTGACAGATATTTGGATCGATTTCATCCATAGCTACTTTTTATGAACATTTCTCTGTAATTAATTCAAAGTGTTTCTGTGATACTCAGAGGCTGAGAAATTGGCTATTTTTTATCTGCTAATCTGACATACAAGTACGGTTACCGATATGGGCGATATGGGCGCCGGTGCAGACTGTTAGCTGTAACTTTGACTATTAACTCAGCATCTGAAATATGAGACTCTACTCTTTGTTTAGAGACATTGACTGCAAGCTAGATATGTATTTACGTTTTTTTGTTTTGTTATTTTTGAGTCATAGTGGCTGCCTCACCTCCTAGGAGCCAAATCTGGGGGTGTCTTCACATGTTTTCAGGGTATATGCCTCTGTGCCAAATCAACCTCTCTGCCAAATCAACCTCTGTGCCAAATCAACCTCTCTGCCAAATCAACCTCTCTGCCAAATCAACCTCTCAGCCAAATCAACCTCTCTGCCAAATCAACCTCTCAGCCAAATCAACCTCTCTGCCAAATCAACCTCTCTACCAAATCAACCTATTTACCAAATCAACCTCTCAGCCAAATCAAACTCTGTGCCAAATTTGGTGCTTTTGTCACAAAGTGGACTATTGACTAGTATACAACATATTAATTATTTTTCATTCCTCCATATTAACACAGAAATCCTGGTCAAATGTTTTAGTTTTTTTTTATTACTAGTATCTTAACAAAGACCTACCATTTCAGAAGGATTTTTAAAAAAGGGGGTTGAAATTAGGATAGTTTTTTTTACCCCTGTTGGCGCTTTTAGGGCTAGAAGAGAAATCTTCATTGGCCCGTCCGTGTGTGTCCCCATCAAATACAAAACGAAACACACTCACGGTCTCCGATAGAGGAATGTCAATAGGGTGAAGCTTGAAAGAATCCTGTAATAATGGAATGTGTTTTTTTGTCTGACATTTTGAATGAAAACACTGACTCACAGCTGAGGTGCTGAAAGAGTGTCTCCGTTTCATGACATTAGTTCCCGTCTATGTTTGGAATATATTCATACTTTGAGTCTTCGCCTTCGTTCCAATATCCCAAACTACTGCACATGGGAACGCGTGAAACTTACTCCTCGGATTGATGTGTCGTCACTTGCTCTGACGGAATTTTTGTAACTTGACTGGTAAGACGCTTCGGGAGGGCAGTCAGGTGTGCTAGCAGAGCAGAGGTCCTGGGTTTGAGCATCGATGTGAGCGGAATCAGGAGGAAGCGCTACACGCTAAGCAAGTTGATGTCCGTTACACTAGCATACCACTTATAATGATGACCAATACATTCCCTTCAGTCTAAATAGTATTCTTGTGTATTGGAATAAAACTCGAAAGACACTCAAAAGGTGCTAGAAGATTGGCTCCTGTTGATGATGATGATGATGATGATGATGGTGATGTCTTTGTTGGCTGGCAGGGTTCTCCAGGAGAGAGAGGTGCTGCCGGTCCCGGAGGTGCCATTGGTCTTTCAGGACGCTCCGGACCTCAGGGAGGTCCTGGACCAGCCGGAGAGAAGGGAGGCCCGGTGAGTACACACACACACCTGGACATATAACTTCAATATCTGCCTTTTTAAAATCGCAAAACTATTTTACTGTATCTGGTTGTGTTAATATAAGAGGATGAAGGATAAGAGATGTTCTTGTCTATTATGGCCACATGTTGACTCGTTCTCTCCTGTCCCCACAGGGAGAGAAAGGCCCCATGGGACCAGCTGGTCGTGACGGTATCCAAGGTCCTGTTGGTCTTCCTGGCCCTGCAGGCCCCCAAGGCCCCCCTGGAGAGGATGGAGACAAGGTAATACTGTAGACAATCCTCTGTGGCCCCCTGGAGAGGACAGGGACAAGGTAATACTGTAGACAATCCTCTGTGGCCCTGTGGTATAGTTCAGTAATGTAGTACAGTACTGTACGGTATAGTTCAGTAATGTAGTATAGTACTGTAATATAGTGCAGTAATGTAGTACAGTACTGTAGTATAGTGCAGCAATGTAGTACAGTACTGTAGTATAGTTCAATAATATTGTATAGTACTGTACAGTATAGTGAAGTAATGTAGTATAGTGATGTAGTATAGTGCAGCAATGTAGTACAGTACTGTACAGTATAGTCCAGTAATATTGTACAGTATAGTGCAGTCATGTAATATAGTACTGTAGTATAGTGCAGTACTGCACAGTATAGCTCAGTAATGTAGCATAGTACTGTACAGTATTGTGCAGTAATGTAGTATAGTAATGTAGTATAGCGCAGTAATGTAGTATAGTACTGTGGTATAGTGCAGTACTGTAGTATAGTACCGTAGTATAGCGCAGTACTGTAGTATAGTACTGTAGTATAGTGCAGTAATGCAGTACAGTACTGTACAGTATAGTGCAGTAATGTAGCACAGTACTGTACAGTAGTGTGCAGTAATGTAGTATAGTACTGTAGTATAGTTCAGTAATGTAGTACAGTACTGGACAGTATTGTGCAGTAATGTAGTATATTAATGTAGTATAGTTCAGTAGTGTAGTATATTACTGTACAGTATAGTTCAGTAATATTGTACAGTATAGTGCAGTCATGTAATATAATACTGTAGTATAATGCAGTACTACACAGTATATTTCAGTAATGTTGTACAGTATAGTGCAGTAATGTAGCATAGTATAGTAGTATGGTGCACTAATGTAGTATAGTACTCTATAGTATGGCACAGTAATGTTGTATATTACTGTATAGTATAGTTCAGCAATGTAGTACAGTATAGCGCAGTAATTTAGCATGGTATAGTAGTATAGTTCAGTAATATTGTATAGTAGTATAATGAAGTAATGTAGAACAGTACTGTACAGTTCAGTAACATAGTATAGTATAATGTAGTACAGTATAGCGCAATGTAGCATATTATAGTAGTCTAGTTCAGTAATGTAGTATAGTAGTATACAGTACAGTGCAGTAATGTAGTATAGTACCGTACAGCATAGTACAGTATTGTGGTTTAGTATAGTAGTATAGTACTGTACAATATAGTGCGGTAGTGTAGTTTAGTATAGTACTGTACAGTATAGTGCAGTAATGTACTGTATTATAGTATAGTAGTATAATACTGTACTGTATTGTGCAGTAGTATAGTATAGTAGTATAGTACTATACATTATAGTGCAGTAGTGTAGTTCAGTATAGTACTGTACAGTATAGTGCAGTAATGTAATGTATTATAGTATAGTAATATAGTACTATACTATAATACATTACATTACTGCACTATATATAGTACTATACAGTATAGTGCAGTAGTGCAGTTTAGTGTACTACTGTAGTTTAGTATAGTGGTCTAGTACTGTACAGTATAGTTCAGTAGTGTACTATTCATGGTATAGGAGTTTACAGTATAGTGCAGTGGTGTAGTTTAGCATTAGTGGTAGAGTACTGTACAGTATAGTGCAGTAGTGTACTATTAGTGGTATAGTACTGTGCAGTATAGTTCAGTAGTGTACTATTCATGGTATAGGAGTTTACAGTATAGTGCCGTGGTGTAGTTTAGCATTAGTGGTAGAGTACTGTACAGTATAGTGCAGTAGTGCAGTTTAACTGTACAGTATAGTGCAGTAGTGTACTATTAGTGGTATAGTACTGTGCAGTATAGTGCAGTAGTCTAGTATAGTACTATTGTACTGTACAGTATAGTGCAGTAGTGTAGTTTAGTACAGTGGTATAGTACTGTACAGTATAGTGCAGTAGTGTGGTGTAGTATAGTACTGTACAGTATAGTGCAGTGGTGTAGTTTAGTATAGTGGTATAGTACTGTACATTATAGTGCAGTGGTGTGGTGTAGTATAGTACTGTACAGTATAGTGCAGTGGTGTAGTTTAGTATAGTGGTATAGTACTGTACATTATAGTGCAGTAGTGTGGTGTAGTATAGTACTGTACAGTATAGTGCAGTAGTGTAGTTTAACTGTGCAGTATAGTGCATTAGTGTAGTTTAACTGTACAGTATAGTGCAGTGGTGTAGTTTAGTATAGTGGTATAGTACTGTACAGTATAGTGCAGTAGTGTAGTTTAACTGTGCAGTATAGTGCAGTAGTGTGGTGTAGTATAGTACTGTACAGTATAGTGCAGTTGTGTAGTTTAACTGCAGTATAGTGCAGTAGTGTAGTTTAACTGTGCAGTATAGTGCAGTGGTGTAGTTCAACTGCAGTATAGTGCAGTAGTGTAGTTTAACTGTGCAGTATAGTGCAGTAGTGTAGTTTAACTGTGCAGTATAGTGCAGTAGTGTAGTTTAACTGTACAGTATAGTTCTGTAGTGTGGTGTAGTATAGTACTGTACAGTATAGTGCAGTAGTGTAGTTTAACTGTGCAGTATAGTGCAGTAGTGTAGTTTAACTGCAGTATAGTGCAGTAGTGTAGTTTAACTGCAGTATAGTGCAGTAGTGTAGTTTAACTGCAGCATAGTGCAGTAGTGTAGTTTAACTGTGCAGTATAGTGCATTAGTGTAGTTTAACTGTACAGTATAGTGCAGTAGTGTAGTTTAACTGCAGTATAGTGCAGTAGTGTAGTTTAACTGTGCAGTATAGTGCAGTAGTGTAGTTTAACTGTACAGTATATTTCTGTAGTGTGGTGTAGTATAGTACTGTACAGTATATTGCAGTAGTGTAGTTTAACTGTACAGTATAGTGTAGTAGTGTAGTTTAACTGCAGTATAGTGTAGTAGTGTAGTTTAACTGCAGTATAGTGCAGTAGTGTAGTTTAACTGTGCAGTATAGTGCAGTAGTGTAGTTTAACTGCAGTATAGTGCAGTAGTGTAGTTTAACTGTGCAGTATAGTGCAGTAGTGTAGTTTAACTGTGCAGTATAGTGCAGTAGTGTAGTTTAACTGTGCAGTATAGTGCAGTAGTGTAGTTTAACTGTGCAGTATAGTGCAGTAGTTTAGTTTAACTGCAGTATAGTGCAGTAGTGTAGTTTAACTGTGCAGTATAATGCAGTAGTGTAGTTTAACTGTGCAGTATAGTGCAGTAGTGTAGTTTAACTGTGCAGTATAGTGCAGTAGTGTAGTTTAACTGCAGTATAGTGCAGTAGTGTAGTTTAACTGTGCAGTATAGTGCAGTAGTGTAGTTTAACTGTGCAGTATAGTGCAGTAGTGTAGTTTAACTGCAGTATAGTGCAGTAGTGTAGTTTAACTGTGCAGTATAGTGCAGTAGTGTAGTATGTGGGTTAGCAGTGTTACATTGCAGATATTATTTGTGTCGATGACATGTTAAGTTATGGTGATGGATTGGTGTGAAAATGTTTTAGCAGAGGCAGTTGTATGCACGTGTGCGTGCACACACACACACACACACACACACACACACACACACACACACACACACACACACACACACACACACACACACACACACACCCATCACACATTTCAGATCCCTATCACGTCCTCCATAGCGTTAGCGTGACAGTGGGAGTGCCAATAGAGGGATAGACCGAGCCAAGTAATCAATTCATTGCAAACACCAACCCAGGGTCTTTGTTGTCCAATCAAATTAAAATCTCCACAAATAATATTTACCACCTAATCTCAGTAAAGGTGACAGTTGGAAAATATTGGACTTGACTAAACAGCGAGGCAGAAATGATTTTATGAGGAGCTATAATAAAATAGGACTTCAAGCGTCTTTGATTCCTAGCTCTATACAGTATAAAGACTATGTATAGGTATCATTATCATAACTGTTGTTGTGTGTTCTGTCCCAGGGAGAGGTTGGTGAGCCTGGCCAGAAGGGAAGCAAAGCAGACAAGGGTGAACAGGTGAGTTCTCATCACATTTTCCTCGTGTAGGAAATGTCTAGAGAAACTTCACCCGAAATCAGAGACAAGCCTTTACTGGTGCAAAGACCGGAGGATGAGAAAACATCCAAGGAAGTCACCTAGAGGCCCTGACCAAAATAAAATAAATATCAGTCTGGGTCTCAACTTCCTGTTGAGAGTAAGAATAGTAGAATACACAAGATGCAATTCCCGAAATGTGGTTTTCCTTCAGCAGTTTTTGTAATGTTATTTTAGTCACTGAGAGTCACTCAATTAGTGTCGGCAAAAAAATGTTTGATTGGTAAATTTGTCTAGCCGGCTATCTAAACTTGTAGTAATCATGGCCGAATTCCCATCGGGCACGCAGAGCGTGTGCCCAGGAGCCCGCATTGATTTTGTTAGTCACTCTCACTCAGATATCATATTAACATGGTGTAAAGTCAAGGTCAAAATGTGTATAATCGCAGGAAATTAGCTCTAAACCTGGGAAACAAAAATTGCTCTGCCCCAGGGCAAAAGGAGTAGAATTGCATGAAATGTGTTGCACAAATGCCAGATGTTCTCTTCGTCCCATGGCAAAGTGTATAGAATTACAGAAAACTTGCTTTTAAAAAGACAAAACACTGCTACATTTTCTCTAAACTCGGAAAACATGGAATTTCTTTTTTGAATTGCAGAAAATGTACTTTAAAACTAATCCTCTCCACTGTCATTCCAGTGGGTGGGCTACTAAAATGTTTTGCTGCGAGGTAGGGCCCCCCCCCCAACCAAATCTCGCTAGGGCCAGCCCTGCAGTCGCCTCAAATTACCTTAAGGTCGTCCATTGTTGGGGACAGCTCATTTAGAATCATAAAAGTAACCACAGATAAATGTAGTGCTTAAGCATGTGAAGGCACTGTCGCTAACTGTGTCTCTGTCCCTGTTGTTAACCTCTCTGTTTCGGTGGTGGTGAGCAGGGTCCTCCTGGGCCATCTGGTCTTCAAGGTGTCATCGGAGCTCCTGGTCCTGCCGTGAGTATTAATTCACCTTTAACCTCTCACCAAACTCATCAACCCCGAACTGTCACCCCTCAACTCACCCCTCTCTTGTTATTCCACTGCAACTGCACAGTGCAACTACGCAGTGCAACTACACAGTACAACTACACAGTACAACTACACAGTACAACCACACAGTGCAACTACACAGTGCAACTACACAGTACAACTACACAATGCAACTACACAGTACAACCACACAGTGCAACTACACAGTACAACCACACAGTGCAACTACACAGTACAACTACACAGTACAACCACACAGTACAACTACACAGTGCAATTACACATTACAACCACACAGTGCAACTACACATTACAACCACACAGTGCAACCACACAGTACAACCACACAGTAATGCACTGTGCAGTATAATTCAGCACTCTCCTCAGCACCTGTATTCAGACAGACACCACTCAATTACCCCACACCCACTCTCTTGTTATTTCAATATAGTCACAGCCATATAGTCACACCAATATAGACACACCAATATAGTCACACCAATATAGTCACACCAATATAGACACACCAATATATTCACACAAATATAGAAACACCCATGTAGTCACACCCATATAGTCACACCAATATAGACACACCAATATAGACACACCAATATAGTCACACCAATATAGTCACACCAATATAGTCACACCCATGTAGTCACACCCATATAGTCACACCAATATAGTCACACCAATATAGTCACACCCATATAGCCACACCCATATAGTCACACCAACACCAATATAGTCACACCAACACCAATATAGTCACACCAACACCAATATAGTCACATCAATATAGTCACACCAACACCAATATAGTCACACCAATATAACCACACCAATATAGTCATACCTATATAGCCACACCCATATAGTCACACCAACACTAATATAGTCACACCAACACCAATATAGTCACACCAACACCAATATAGTCACACCAACACCAATATAGTCACACCAACACCAATATAGTCACACCAACACCAATATAGTCACATCAATATAGTCACACCAACACCAATATAGTCACACCAACACCAATATAGTCACACCAACACCAATATAGTCACATCCTAATAGTCACACCAACACCAATATAGTCACACCAATATAATCACACCAATATAGTCATAACTTTATAGCCACACCCATATAGTCACACCAACACTAATATAGTCACACCAACACCAATATATTCGCACCAACACCAATATAGTCACACCAATATAGTCACACCAACACCAATATAGTCACACCAATATAGTCACACCAACACCAATATAGTCACACCAATATAGTCACACCAACACCAATATAGTCACACCAATATAGTCACACCAATATAGTCACACCAACACCAATATAGTCACACCAATATAGTCACACCAACACCAATATATTCACACCAATATAGTCACACCAACTCTCTTCATTTCATAGCTCAGTGCTGCAGGTCATCAGGACAGTACTATTATCTGTCATATTATTAGATCATGTCTAGGCCTTCATCCCAATTGGCACCCTATTCCCTATATCCTATCAGCCCTGGTCAAAAGTAGTCCACTACATGGGGAAAAGGTTTCTATTAAAGACGTCGCCTAGGCCTCTGTCTGGTGGGGCAATGACCTGCCTACTGAGACACACTGGCAGAGCCAGGTGGCACTCCCAGTCTAAATATGATCCAAATCTGATTATATCACATGATAAAGCTGACTGGCTTCAGCTGTGACTTCTGTTGGAGTGGTTTATCTTCTTTAGTACCAAAATGCCCAAGATCAAAACGACCTTTGTCGTGTATGAGAGTAGAACAACAAGACTAGGGCAAGACTACAACAAGACTACAACAAGACTAGGGCAAGACTACAACAAGACTATAGAAAGACTACAACAAGACTAGGGCAAGACTACAGCAAGCCTACAACAAGACTATAGAAAGACTACAACAAGACTACAACAAGACTAGAGAGAGACTACAACAAGACTATAGAAAGACTACAACAAGACTACAACAAGACTACAACAAGACTATAGAAAGACTACAACAAGACAAGACTACAACAAGACTAGAGAGAGACTACAACAAGACTATAGAAAGACTACAACAAGACTACAACAAGACTACAACAAGACTATAGAAAGACTACAACAAGACTAGAGAGAGACTACAACAAGACTATAGAAAGACTACAACAAGACTATAAAAAGACTACAACAAGACTACAACAAGACTATAGAAAGACTACAACAAGACTACAACAAGACTACAACAAGACTATAGAAAGACTACAACAAGACTACAACAAGACTATAGAAAGACTGACTGTCTGACTGTTCCCTGACTGTTCCCTTGAAACAGCAACCGTCCCTCAAACCTCTACATGGTGTCTCAATCCTGCAGTAGCCTCTACACTAGTCTCACAAGCCAAACTCCACAGTCCTCCATGTACTGGGCTGTTGTTCTGGCCAAGCAAAACTATCGTATCTCAAATTACACCCTATTTCCCTTCCCTTTTATAGTGCATAACTACCCATAGGCTTCTGGTCAAAAGAAGTGCACTACATTGCTAATAGGGTGCAGTTTAGGGCGTACCCTACTTCAACTCAGATCTCCACAGGTCAGGTCAGATCCAAAACACAGAATTCTGCCTATTCCCGCCCCCTAAAGGCAACCCAACACAACACAACCCCTCAGCCTCCACCTACTCACTATCTCAGCTCTCTCTCTCTCCCTCCCTCTCTCTCTCTCTCTCTCTCTCTCTCTCTCTCTCTCTCTCTCTCTCTCTCTCTCTCCCCCTCCCCCTCTCTGTCTGTCTGTCTGTCTGTCTGTCTCTCTGTCTGTCTGTCTGTCTGTCTGTCTGTCTGTCTGTCCGCCCCCTAAAGGCAACCCAACACAACACAACCCGTCAGCCTCCACCTACTCACTATCTCAGCTCTCTCTGTCTCTCTCTCTCTCTCTCTCTCTCTCTCTCTCTCTCTCTCTCTCTCTCTCTCTCTCTCTCTCTCTCTCTCTCTCTCTCTCTCTCTCTCTCTCTCTCTCTCTGTCTCTCTGTCTCTATCTACCATGTAGCCATGTGGTGCTCCCACAGATTAAGTCAGCACAGTTCAGCTCCTCACTTCCTATCAGGCCTCCAGCTAGAATACTGTACTGATTCCACCAACTCTTGACATCTAACCTCTGACCTCTGCCTTCCAGGGTAGTGATGGTGAGTCAGGACCCAGGGGTCAGCAGGGTATGTTTGGCCAGAAGGGAGACGAAGGATCCAGAGGATTCCCTGGGCTACCTGGGCCCATCGGACTGCAGGTACGACTACACATCATACACACACACGCATACACACACACACACACACACACACACACACACACACACACACACACACACACACACACACACACACACACACACACAGACAGCGTCGGACATCAGGCATCACCATCGTTGGCTTCAGTTAATCTCTCCTCTATAATTCTCACACTATATAGTTTACAGCAAAACAGAAAACGTTGATGTATTGTATTAGTGGTATGTACTACACTGTCAAAATTTGTCTTTAAAAAAGTCTCTTAAAAAAACATCTCTTTAATTGGTTGCAAGTAAATATGCTGTTTTTTCACGTTGGAATTACTGTACCAATTCAAATGTCTTCAATTGGCTTACAAACAATGAAATACGTTCCCTCTAAATCAAGAATTTAAGTTGGTTCAATAACATGAAATAATAACTCCAAACACATTCTTTGTATAAGACTAATAACACAGGTATTGGCCACAACATTGTATCCATATGATCACATGCTCTTTATGCAGGTATGATTACAGATTTAGTTCTGGCCTTGTATGAGTTTAACTTTAAATAACGAATATACATCACAACACATTACCCGTTATGACATTCACTCTCACGGGTGGCCAAAAATAACAAACTGCTATGCAATGTGAATGTGCATGAGGTGTTTAAAGCAATTTAGAATATTTCGTTCAATACAACAACAAAAAAATCACATTGATCAAATTCATTATTTAATTTCAGACAAATTTAGAATAGAATAGATTAAAAAAAAATTAAAAAACTGATTTTTTTTCGATCGTACCAATCAGAAGAAGAAAAAACACTTCAGATGAACAACGGCGCTGTCCCACTTTTTACAGTGTGTAGCCTCTTCGCCTGTCGTGTTTTCACCTGAAGCTCAACCAGTCCTAATGCAGACAGTGCAGACACACACAGCTATTGCTACTAATGCAGACAGTGCAGACACACACAGCTATTGCTACTAATGCAGACAGTGCAGACACACACAGCTATTGCTACTAATGCAGACAGTGCAGACACACACAGCTATTGCTACTAATGCAGACAGTGCAGACACACACAGCTATTGCTACTAATGCAGACAGTACTGAACATCCATCTCCATACATTCTGCCTGTGGACTAATGTAACTGGGAGAGTCTCTGTTGGTTTCCATCATTCTGCCTGTGGACTAATGTTACTGGGAGAGTCTCCGTTGGTTTCCAGGTCATTCTGCCTGTGGACTAATGTTACTGGGAGAGTCTCTGTTGGTTTCCAGGTGTTCTGCCTGTGGACTAATGTAACTGGGAGAGTCTCTGTTGGTTTCCATCATTCTGCCTGTGGACTAATGTAACTGGGAGAGTCTCTGTTGGTTTCCATCATTCTGCCTGTGGACTAATGTTACTGGGAGAGTCTCCGTTGGTTTCCATCATTCTGCCTGTGGACTAATGTTACTGGGAGAGTCTCCGTTGGTTTCCATCATTCTGCCTGTGGACTAATGTTACTGGGAGAGTCTCTGTTGGTTTCCATCATTCTGCCTGTGGACTAATGTTACTGGGAGAGTCTCTGTTGGTTTCCATCATTCTGCCTGTGGACTAATGTTACTGGGAGAGTCTCCATTGGTTTCCATCATTCTGCCTGTGGACTAATGTTACTGGGAGAGTCTCCATTGGTTTCCATCGTTCTGCCTGTGGACTAATGTAACCGGGAGAGTCTCCATTGGTTTCCATCATTCTGCCTGTGGACTAATGTTACTGGGAGAGTCTCTGTTGGTTTCCATCATTCTGCCTGTGGACTAATGTTACTGGGAGAGTCTCTGTTGGTTTCCATCATTCTGCCTGTGGACTAATGTTACTGGGAGAGTCTCCATTGGTTTCCATCATTCTGCCTGTGGACTAATGTTACTGGGAGAGTCTCTGTTGGTTTCCATCATTCTGCCTGTGGACTAATGTTACTGGGAGAGTCTCCATTGGTTTCCATCATTCTGCCTGTGGACTAATGTTACTGGGAGAGTCTCCATTGGTTTCCATCATTCTGCCTGTGGACTAATGTTACTGGGAGAGTCTCCATTGGTTTCCATCATTCTGCCTGTGGACTAATGTAACTGGGAGAGTCTCTGTTGGTTTCCATCATTCTGCATGTGGACTAATGTTACTGGGAGAGTCTCCATTGGTTTCCAGGCGTTCTGCCTGTGGACTAATGTAACTGGGAGAGTCTCCATTGGTTTCCAGGCATTCTGCCTGTGGACTAATGTTACTGGGAGAGTCTTCGTTGGTTTCCAGGCATTCTGCCTGTGGACTAATGTAACTGGTTTCCATCATTCTGCCTGTGGACTAAGAGTCTCCATTGGTTTCCAGGCATTCTGCCTGTGGACTAATGTTACTGGGAGAGTCTCCGTTGGTTTCCATCATTCTGCCTGTGGACTAATGTTACTGGGAGAGTCTCCATTGGTTTCCAGGCATTCTGCCTGTGGACTAATGTAACTGGGAGAGTCTCCATTGGTTTCCAGGCATTCTGCCTGTGGACTAATGTTACTGGGAGAGTCTCCGTTGGTTTCCATCATTCTGCCTGTGGACTAATGTAACTGGGAGAGTCTCCATTGGTTTCCATCATTCTGCCTGTGGACTAATGTTACTGGGAGAGTCTCCATTGGTTTCCATCGTTCTGCCTGTGGACTAATGTAACTGGGAGAGTCTCCATTGGTTTCCATCATTCTGCCTGTGGACTAATGTTACTGGGAGAGTCTCCGTTGGTTTCCATCATTCTGCCTGTGGACTAATGTTACTGGGAGAGTCTCCATTGGTTTCCATCATTCTGCCTGTGGACTAATGTTACTGGGAGAGTCTCTGTTGGTTTCCAGGTATTCTGCCTGTGGACCAATGTAACTGGGAGAGTCTCCGTTGGTTTCCAGGTATTCTGCCTGTGGACTAATGTAACTGGGAGAGTCTCCGTTGGTTTCCATCATTCTGCCTGTGGGCTAATGTAACTGGGAGTCTCCATTGGTTTCCAGGCGTTTTGCCTGTGGACTAATGTTACTGGGAGAGTCTCCGTTGGTTTCCAGCCATATCCCATTATAATCAACACAGTAATGTGTGTGCCCCAGGGCCTTCCCAGACCTACATGACACAAGGACACAAGGACCTAACAAAGGCTCTGACAGCACACACAAACACACACACATAAACCCATACACACACACATAAACATCACACACACACACACACACACAGATAAACCCATACACACACACACACACACACACACACACACACACACACACACACACACACACACTGCACACACACACACATACACACATAAACCCATACACACACATACACACATAAACCCACACACAAACACACAGACCTATACACACACACACACCCGATACATCTATTTGGCATTTGAGGAAGACTGAAATGCATCAGTTCAGACCGAATGAATCCATAAATGTTGACTTTATGCGTTGGCATTTCCCTACTCTTTCTGCAGCGGTGCAATGCTCAGTCAATGGAACCACTGTCAGAAGGGGCATCAAAATGTGACATTTACTCTGCTCATATAGCGTATATCTCTGTCCCTCCTAAGCCTCAGCACATTTACTCTGCTCATATAGCGTATATCTCTGTCCCTCCTAAGCCTCAGCACATTTACTATGCTCATATAGCGTATATCTCAATAGCATTGTCGTAACAGCATTATCACAACAACGTTGTCGTAACAGCATTATCACAACATCGTGTAAGACATTATCATAACAAAGTTATCGTAACATCGTTATCACATCGACATGATCAGAATAACGTTATCTTGGCATTGTTATTGTGTCATTATCATAACAACATTATCATTACAGCCTTGTCACAGCAACAGTTTCGTACCAACATTATCATAAAAACATTAGCATCATAGCCACATTAGTCATACATCATTATCATAACAGCATTGTCAGAATAACACTATCTCGACATTATCACATCATTATCACAACAACATTGGCATCGCGTCATTATCGAAACAGCATTATCGTATCGTTATCATTCAACATTTTGTTCGTAATATTACCACGCAACATAATCGTAACAAAAAAACATTATCACAACAACATTATCATAACATCAACATTATCACAAAACATCGGCATAACAACAACATTATCACAACAACATTATCACAACAACATTATCATAAGAACAACAGTATCACCACACCATTATCATAATAACAACATTATCACACAAAAACATTATCATAACAACAACATTAGCACAACAACATTAGCACAACAACATTAGCACAACAACATTAGCACACTCTATTCACCAGCTTGGCCTTGTTCTTTATTTAATTCTTAAGGCATTGGTAATAATGGTATTCAAGTGACAGAGGTTTCAGTCTTCACTGTGTTTCTAAGGGCAAAGGTTTCAGTCTTCACTGTGTTTATAAGGGCAGAGGTTTCAGTCTTCACTGTGTTTATAAGGGCAGAGGTTTCAGTCTTCACTGTGTTTATAAGGGCAGAGGTTTCAGTCTTCACTGTGTTTATAAGGACAGAGGTTTCAGTCTTCACTGTGTTTATAAGGACAGAGGTTTCAGTCTTCACTGTGTTTATAAGGGCAGAGGTTTCAGTCTTCACTGTGTTTATAAGGGCAGAGGTTTCAGTCTTCACTGTGTTTCTAAGGGCAGAGGTTTCAGTCTTCACTGTGTTTATAAGGACTGAGGTTTCAGTCTTCACTGTGTTTATAAGGACAGAGGTTTCAGTCTTCACTGTGTTTATAAGGACAGAGGTTTCAGTCTTCACTGTGTTTATAAGGACAGAGGTTTCAGTCTTCACTGTGTTTATAAGGGCAGAGGTTTCAGTCTTCACTGTGTTTATAAGGACAGAGGTTTCAGTCTTCACTGTGTTTATAAGGGCAGAGGTTTCAGTCTTCAATGTGTTTATAAGGGCAGAGGTTTCAGTCTTCCATGTGTTTATAAGGGCAGAGGTTTCAGTCTTCACTGTGTTTATAAGGGCAGAGGTTTCAGTCTTCACTGTGTTTATAAGGGCAGAGGTTTCAGTCTTCACTGTGTTTATAAGGACAGAGGTTTCAGTCTTCACTGTGTTTATAAGGGCAGAGGTTTCAGTCTTCACTGTGTTTATAAGGGCAGAGGTTTCAGTCTTCACTGTGTTTATAAGGACAGAGGTTTCAGTCTTCACTGTGTTTATAAGGACAGAGGTTTTTGTCTTCACTGTGTTTATAAGGGCAGAGGTTTCAGTCTTCACTGTGTTTATAAGGACAGAGGTTTCAGTCTTCACTGTGTTTATAAGGACAGAGGTTTCAGTCTTCACTGTGTTTATAAGGGCAGAGGTTTCAGTCTTCACTGTGTTTCTAAGGACAGAGGTTTCAGTCTTCACTGTGTTTATAAGGGCAGAGGTTTCAGTCTTCAATGTGTTTATAAGGGCAGAGGTTTCAGTCTTCCATGTGTTTATAAGGGCAGAGGTTTCAGTCTTCACTGTGTTTATAAGGGCAGAGGTTTCAGTCTTCACTGTGTTTATAAGGGCAGAGGTTTCAGTCTTCACTGTGTTTATAAGGACAGAGGTTTCAGTCTTCACTGTGTTTATAAGGGCAGAGGTTTCAGTCTTCACTGTGTTTATAAGGGCAGAGGTTTCAGTCTTCACTGTGTTTATAAGGACAGAGGTTTCAGTCTTCACTGTGTTTATAAGGACAGAGGTTTTTGTCTTCACTGTGTTTATAAGGGCAGAGGTTTCAGTCTTCACTGTGTTTATAAGGACAGAGGTTTCAGTCTTCACTGTGTTTATAAGGACAGAGGTTTCAGTCTTCACTGTGTTTATAAGGGCAGAGGTTTCAGTCTTCACTGTGTTTCTAAGGACAGAGGTTTCAGTCTTCACTGTGTTTATAAGGACAGAGGTTTCAGTCTTCACTGTGTTTATAAGGACAGAGGTTTCAGTCTTCACTGTGTTTATAAGGACAGAGGTTTCAGTCTTCACTGTGTTTATAAGGGCAGAGGTTTCAGTCTTCACTGTGTTTATAAGGGCAGAGGTAAGTAAATAAATTAGCTCTCTCTCCAATGACCAACGAAATTACCATACATTTTCTCATATAATGTCACAATGACTGAAACTAACCTATCACAACTGTATTATTACAGTACACCCTCTCTCCCACTTTATCTCTCTCTCTCTCTGTCTCTGTCTTCTCTCTCTCTCTCTCTCTCTCTCTCTCTCTCTCTCTCTCTCTCTCTCTCTCGCTCTCTCTCTGTCTCTGTTTCTCTCTTTCTATCTCTCTCTGTCTCTGTCTCTGTTTCTTTCTCTCTATCTCTCTCTCTCTCTCTCTCTCTCTCTCTCTCTCTCTCTCTGTCTCTGTCTCTGTCTCTGTCTCTGTCTCTCTCTCGCTCTCGCTCACGCTCTCGCTCTTTATCTCTCTGTCTCTTTTTCTCGCTCTCTTTCTATCTCTCTCTGTCTCTCTCTCTCGCTCTCTGTCTCTGTTTCTCTCTCTCTTTTTATCTCTCTCTGACTCTCTCTCTCTGTCTCTCTCTGTCGCTCTCACTATCTCTCTCTCTCTCTCTCAATCTCTTTGCCTCTCTTTACAACACAAGAAAACAACTGATTGTCTACAGCTAGCTTTAGTTCCTGTTTCCTGTGGATGTTGACAAATCACATCGCAACTTGTTATTTTAGATTGTGTGATTGCAGCCAGGCCTCCCGTAGACCATAATTACCTAGGTGTTCCTGCTGAATAATTATGTCTTTATTCTGCAAGAGTTTTGGGTTTATTCATGTGTTCAACATTAATTCAACACACACACACACACACACACACACACACACACACACACACACACACACACACACACACACACACACACAGTGTTATGCTGCAGTGCGATGCGTGAGGATCTCTGAACACTCAATTGTACCAAAGCCTGCATTTCTAATGAAAATTTGAGTTAATTTCTGTTATGCTACCATATGATAAATATGTCATATATATAAATCGGTATATTGTGTAATCAGTGTTATTGATATGTTGTTAGGATAGTTAGAACAAATAGTGTAAAGAAATAACAAGAGATGCCCGTATCCATTTCAAATCGGTATCATCATTGCCGACCATGATACATTATTCAATGTGAGCCACGTCCTTGTTGTTGAGTATTAGTAAAGAGGGCCTCTCCTTTTTTTCCCCCCAGGGGCTGCCTGGTACATCAGGAGAGAAGGGAGAGAACGGGGACGTCGGCCCGATGGTAAGGCGGACATTTTTGGGAATCACACCAGAGTACAAATGGCCAAGTAGACTCCAAGCTACTTGATTGGATCCAGCCTGTTGTGATGTCACGGTCTTAATGTTTATTGTTTGTTGTTTATGTTGACATAGTGTTATTGTTGATTGTTTGCGTTGACCTGGTGTTATTGTTGATTGTTTACGCTGACATGGTGTTATTGTTGATTGTTTACGTTGACATGGTGTTATTGTTGATTGTTTACGTTGACAGGGTCCACCTGGTCCTCCAGGTCCCAGAGGTCCCCAGGGTTCTAGTGGAGCTGACGTAAGTGTCTGAATATTCAATATTATTATTATGAATAGTTTAACATGTCATTACACTAGAGTATATATTATTATTATAATGAATAGTTTAACATGTCATTATACTAGAGTATATATTATTATTATAATGAATAGTTTAACATGTCATTATACTAGAGTATATATTATTATTATAATGAATAGTTTAGCATGTCATTATACTAGAGTATATATTATTATTATAATGAATAGTTTAACATGTCATTATACTAACATGTCATTACACTAGAGTATATATTATTATTATAATGAATAGTTTAGCATGTCATTACACTAGAGTATATATTATTATTATAATGAATAGTTTAACATGTCATTATACTAGAGTATATATTATTATTATAATGAATAGTTTAACATGTCATTACACTAGAGTATATATTATTATTATAATGAATAGTTTAACATGTCATTACACTAGAGTATATATTATTATTATAATGAATAGTTTAACATGTCATTACACTAGAGTATATATTATTATTATAATGAATAGTTTAACATGTCATTACACTAGAGTATATATTATTATTATAATGAATAGTTTAACATGTCATTACACTAGAGTATATATTATTATTATAATGAATAGTTTAACATGTCATTATACTAGAGTATATATTATTATTATAATGAATAGTTTAGCATGTCATTATACTAGAGTATATATTATTATTATAATGAATAGTTTAACATGTCATTATACTGGTTTAATTGGTTGGTTGGTTGATGTATTGATTGATTTGTTGATTGCTTGGCTGATTGATTGGTTGGTTGATTGGATGGTTGACTGGATGATTGGTTGGTTGATTGATTGGATGGTTGGTTGATTGATTGGATGGTTGGTTGATTGATTGGATGGTTGGTTGGTTGATTGATTGGATGGTTGACTGGATGATTGGTTGGTTTGGTTGATTGATTGGATGGTTGGTTGATTGATTGGTTGATTGGATGGTTGACTGGATGATTGATTGGTTGGTTGATTGGTTGGATGGTTGGTTGATTGGTTGGTTGATTGGATGGTTGACTGGATGATTGATTGGTTGGTTGATTGGTTGGATGGTTGGTTGATTGATTGATTGGTTGGTTGATTGGTTGATTGATTGGTTGGTTGATTGATTGATTGGTTGATTGATTGGATGGTTGATTGATTGGATGGTTAGTTGAATGATTGATTGGTTAGTTTGTTGATTGATTGATCATTTGATTGGTTAGTTGGTTGATAGATTGGTTAGTTGATTGATTGGATGGTTAGATGATTGATTGGTTGATTGACTGGTTGGTTGATTGATTGGATGGTTAGTTGATTGGCTGATAAGTTG
Source organism: Oncorhynchus clarkii lewisi (assembly GCF_045791955.1). Lineage (NCBI taxonomy): Eukaryota > Metazoa > Chordata > Actinopteri > Salmoniformes > Salmonidae > Oncorhynchus > Oncorhynchus clarkii. Next base: position 5,201,034 of record NC_092166.1, on the reverse strand, counting down.
ATTGATTGATTGGTTGATTTGTATCCCATCCACAGGGTGCCCAAGGCCCTCCTGGTGGAGTGGGTTCTATGGGAGGTAATGGAGAAAAGGGAGAGAGCGGTGAAGCCGGCAACCCTGGACCATCTGGAGAGCCCGGTGGTGGAGTAAGTATCCCGTTTGATTCAAATACAGACCATTTACATGTTTTTCATTCAATAAATTATAATTAGAACAGATAAAACAGGGGAAAAAACACATTTCTTAGTGTATAGTATTTTCATTTATGTATAGCAGTGTGTGATTAGGTTCCAAATCGAGGTTCATATTTCTTAATTGCAGCTGTAATTGAGCATTGATTTTTTTATTTGTGACAGTCACAGTAGAGAATCCTTCCTCTTACTGCGTTCCCTTCTGATGAGTCACAGCTTAGGGGAAAGACAGGGCATTCTCTTCACACATTATCATTATCACAGTCATGGTTTAGCCAGTCTCAGCTCTGAACTATTCATCACAACAACAGTGGGAAGTTAAGGTATAACTGATCTGGGACCAGGCTATGTACAGTTTTCCTGGCTACCCAAACTCCTTACTCTGGCCATGCGACGAGCGTTAGTTTCTTCTCCGCGATGAGTGTCTCCCCAACGATTGTCTAGAACGCAAACACATTCTAGCCGTTCTGATTGGTCCCTGAAACCGACGGGTTTGGACCAGAGCCAGAACACACGTGTGTAAAGCGACGTTTTGAAAAATGCATCGTTGTCTTTTATACTCTGATTGGTTAGAGACGATCCAACCGCTGATGTCTTTGTTTTGTACGACACTCCCTCATTTTGACATCACCACAAACTGACTTCGATGATGTCAGTCTCAGACTGAAGTCGGTAGCGAACATAGAGCAGCGGAAATAATTCAGTTTGAGTCGTCAGGCTAGTAAAGCCCCATCATGTCAAATGGTGCACTGAGTCGTCAGGCAAGTAAAGTCCCATCATGTCAAATGGTGCACTGAGTCGTCAGGCAAGTAAAATCCCCATCATGTCAAATGGTGCACTGAGTCGTCAGGCAAGTAAAGTCCCATCATGTCAAATGGTGCAAGTCGTCAAGTAAAGTCCCATCATGTCAAATGGTGCACTGAGTCGTCAGGCAAGTAAAGTCCCATCATGTCAAATGGTGCACTGAGTCGTCAGGCAAGTACCCCCCAACATGTCAAATGGTGCACTGAGTCGTCAGGCTAGTAAAGTCCCATCATGTCAAATGGTGCACTGAGTCGTCAGGCAAGTAATCCCCAACATGTCAAATGGTGCACTGAGTCGTCAGGCAAGTCAAAAAGTCCCATCATGTCAAATGGTGCACTGAGTCGTCTGAGGTCAAGTATGTCAAATGGTGCACCCCAACATGTCAAATGGTGCACTGAGTCGTCAGGCAAGTAAAGTCCCATCATGTCAAATGGTGCACTGAGTCGTCAGGCAAGTAAAGCCCCATCATGTCAAATGGTGCACTGAGTCGTCAGGCAAGTAATCCCCATCATGTCAAATGGTGCACTGAGTCGTCAGGCAAGTAAAGCCCCATCATGTCAAATGGTGCACTGAGTCGTCAGGCAAGTAATCCCCATCATGTCAAATGGTGCACTGAGTCGTCAGGGAAGTAATCCCCAACATGTCAAATGGTGCACTGAGTCGTCAGGCAAGTAATCCCCAACATGTCAAATGGTGCACTGAGTCGTCAGGGAAGTAATCCCAACATGTCAAATGGTGCACTGAGTCGTCAGGGAAGTAAAGCCCCATCATGTCAAATGGTGCACTGAGTCGTCAGGGAAGTAAAGCCCCATCATGTCAAATGGTGCACTGAGTCGTCAGACAAGTAATCCCCATCATGTCAAATGGTGCACTGAGTCGTCAGGAAAGTAAAGTCCCATCATGTCAAATGGTGCACTGAGTCGTCAGGAAAGTAATCCCCATCATGTCAAATGGTGCACTGAGTCGTCAGGCAGATGTACAGTGAATCCTATTAGCTGTTTTCACAAGGCTACATAACACCACAGCTTGGTCCTTACTGTAGTCAACTCTTCTAGCCTGGCTGTTCCCTTACTATACCAGGGTTTCCTCCATAGGAAATACTTGGGCCGGCTGCTTGATCAATCCTTATTTTCAAATTGATCGTTGCCCAGCAGAGCATTTGGTTATGATCAGTGATTCCCCTCTCAGAAAGAGAAGAAATTAGGATCAATATCATAAATTACAGTTATGCTTCCATCCAACCCCAGCCGCATTAAATTCACATCAGAGCGTTGATCATTGATTGTTGGTTATGCTGTGGTTTGTGGTTGTGTCGTCCTGTCAGGTTTAATCAAGAAGGGAGAGAACACCAGATAGGACTCTCTGGCTTGTCACCCAAATGACACCCTTGTTCCCATTCATTTTGACCAGGGCCGTAGGGGACGTAGACCCCTTTCTCCTCCTCTACTCAGCGTCCGTCACTGCATATCGACATGGCTGTCTGCTCCTCTATCTGTTTACAGTGTCAGAATGAAACAGATAGTGACAGGTATGGAGGGAACAGATAGGGACAGATAGTGACAGGTATGGAGGGAACAGATAGGGACAGACAGGGACAGATAGTGACAGGTATGGAGGGAACAGACAGGGACAGATAGTGACAGGTATGGAGGGAACAGATAGGGACAGATAGTGACAGGTATGGAGGGAACAGATAGGGACAGATAGTGACAGGTATGGAGGAAACAGATAGGGACAGACAGGGACAGATAGTGACAGGTATGGAGGGAACATATAGGGACAGATAGTGACAGGTATGGAGGGAACAGATAGGGACAGACAGGGACAGGTATGGAGGGAATAGATAGTGACAGATAGTGACAGGTATGGAGGGAAAAGACAGGGACAGATAGTGACAGGTATGGAGGGAACAGATAGGGACAGACAGGGACAGATAGTGACAGGTATGGAGGGAACAGATAGGGACAGACAGGGACAGATAGTGACAGGTATGGAGGGAACAGATAGGGACAGACAGGGACAGGTATGGAGGGAACAGATAGGGACAGACAGGGACAGATAGTGACAGGTATGGAGGGAACAGATAGGGACAGACAGGGACAGATAGTGACAGGTATGGAGGGAACAGATAGGGACAGACAGGGACAGATAGTGACAGGTATGGAGGGACAGGTGTGGAGGGAACAGACAGGGGACAGATCAAACTTTACCGGTGTGACACCCACTGATCCTCAGTGTGATAACAGTTGTGACATTTATCTCTCTCCAGGGCCCAAGAGGAGAGACAGGGGAGAAGGGAGAGATAGTTCTGATATCAATATGATAACCATGCTGATATCTCTCTCCAGGGCCCAAGAGGAGAGACAGGGGAGAAGGGAGAGATAGTTCTGATATCAATATGATAACCATGCTGATATCTCTCTCCAGGGCCCCAGAGGAGAGACAGGGGAGAAGGGAGAGATAGTTCTGATATCAATGTGATAACCATGCTGATATCTCTCTCCAGGTAGGGCCATAGGAGAGACAGTTCTAATATCAATATGATAACCATGCTGATATCTCTCTCCAGGGCCCCAGAGGAGAGACAGGGGAGAAGGGATAGATAGTTCTGATATCAATGTGATAAACATGCTGATATCTCTCTCCAGGGAGGGCCATAGGAGAGACAGTTCTGATATCAATATGATAACCATGCTGATATCTCTCTCCAGGGCCCCAGAGGAGAGACAGGGGAGAAGGGAGAGATAGTTCTGATATCAATGTGATAACCATGCTGATATCTCTCTCCAGGGCCCCAGAGGAGAGACAGGGGAGAAGGGAGAGTCAGGACCACCTGGAGCTGCCGGACCTGCAGGGGCCCGTGGACCTGGAGGAGACGACGGCCCCAAAGGCAACCCCGTAAGTCACATCAGGCCCAATATTCAAAGTACCTACTTACTTACTGACTTTATTGTCCCCATGGGGAAATGTTGTTGCAGTGTCATGTACACATTTAAAGTGGCATTTAAATACAAAACAAAATTTACAATACAACTTTCATAACAGTTACGCACCAATAAAAATAAAAATAGTAAGAAATAAGAAATAAAACATGAAATAAAAAAGAAGACTAGCCTGCTGGCCTTATGGAGTCAATGGGAACCTTCCCCGAGCTATTCAGGAGGGATATCACACCAATGGGAACCTTCCCCGAGCTATTCAGGAGGGATATCACACCAAGCAGCTATTCAGGAGGGATATCACACCAATGGGAACCTTCCCCGAGCTATTCAGGAGGGATATCACACCAATGGGAACCTTCCCCGAGCTATTCAGGAGGGATATCACACCAATGGGAACCTTCCCCGAGCTATTCAGGAGGGATATCACACCTGGCACAAATGATTGTCTCGTTAGTGACAGGTACTTTGACAGCATAAACATAAACAACGTTTACAATAACATAAACCAAGAGTATTTTTTTCTTCTGTTTTGTGGATCTATAACCGACACTGTAAATCATAGAGTCACTCATGTTATGATTCTGATCCCAGTGTCTGTTTCCAGCGTGAGTATGTGAGGAGTTGAGGGGTCTGAAATCCTTCTCACCACTCATGGACCGTTCCGGCGCTCCACTAAAACAACTGCTCCCAAAATATTTTTTTCTATAATAATAGAAAAACACTCACAGGGTGAAATAAATGCTGCTCCAAAATTCGCTCCATTGAAAATCATTTTAAAATCACCATTTAAACCGACACTCATCTATTGTTTGTGATTTCCTGGACCTACCATTTTCAAATAGTCTACATGTCATTTTAAACAGCATTTAAAAACACTAAAAGGGTCAGGAGCCAGACAGGGAGCCTAAAAAGGAACGAAAATGTATTATTTATGCTATGTTATTTCTATTATTTCAAGGCTATAGCCTACGAATAAATACATTTGGGAGTGTGACAGAACAGGCTGGTTGGGACATAAAGCACTCAACATTTAAATAATATTTAATTTTATTAAATCATTATAGTCTATAAATTGTGCAAATAGGCTGTGACTTAGAATTAAATACATCATTAAAACAGTAAAATGCCTTATTAGGTTCAGTCTACAGTGCCTTTGAATTACATTTTTAGAAACAGGAGTTTGTCCAGTCTGTGTCTTCAAGTTCGTGTGACGGTGCCTGGAGAGCCGGCTAGCAGAATATCCTGTCCTCACAGAATATCCTGTCCTCACTCTCTCTCTCTCTCTCTCTCTTTCCCTCTGTCTCTTTCTCTCCCTCTCCCTCTCCCTCTCCCTCTCTCTCTCTCTCTCTCTCTCCCTCTCTCCCTCTGTCTCTTTCTCTCCCTATCCCTCCCCCCCCCCCTCTCTCTCTATCTCTATCCCTCTCCCCCCCCCCCCTCTCTCTCTCTCTCTCTCTCTCTCTCTCTCCCTCTGTCTCTTTCTCTCTCTCTCCCTCTCCCTCTCTCTCTCTCTCTCTCTCCCTCTCTCCCCCGTCCCCTATCCCTCTCCCTACCCCCCCTCTCTCTCTCTTTCTCTCTCTCTTTCTATAGGGGCCCGTTGGCTTCCCTGGAGACCCTGGTCCCCCTGGAGAGCCTGGAGTTGGTGTAAGTACTACAGTTAGATGTAATGAATTGAAGTGTAACAGTAGATTCTGATCGATGCTACTAAAACGATGAGATCTCGCTGTTATATCAACTTAGAAAGTGACTTGTCTTTTTGTTGTATCTCCTCAGGGATTGGATGGCTTGGCTGGAGACAAGGGAGATGACGGAGACGGTGGTCAGCCAGTAAGTGGTGATTTATTTCACCAGGAAAAGACCCTTGAGGCTATAGGATGATGTGACGTTGTTGTTAGTGAGGAGAATAAAAAATAAGTAGGGAGTAGTCTTGTACACAAATATATAAAGATATATACAACATTATGTGGACACCTCTTTAAAGGAGTGGATTCGGCTATTTCAGCCACACCCGTTGCTGACGGGTGTATAAAATTGAGCGCACAGCCATGCGATCTCCATAGACAAACAATGGCCTCACTGAAGAGTTCAAGTCAGTTTGTCAAATGTCTTAGTTCCAGTGAAGGGACAATCTTTACGCTACAGAATACAATGACATTCTAGACGATTCTGTGCGTGGAAGAACTTGACTGGCTTGCACAGAGCCCTGACCTCAACCCCATCGAACACCTTTGAGATGAATTAGAACACCGACTGCGAGCCAGGCCCATCTATATATGTAGCTATTTATTTACCAAGCTAAAAACACGGAACCTAACGCTAGCTAGCTAGCTGCTGGGAGGACGTTGTCAATGGACGAGTGAGCGAGTGACTGACTTTTTTCCCACCCATATCGTTTTTCTGTGGCTACAGCTAGAGATGCAGGTGTCATTTGGTTGGCTAGAGAGGAATGTGAATCACTTTGCTAGCTAGCTATGCTGAACTTGAACGACTGTTAACCACAGTGAGTATATATCTTAGTCGTCAATCAAATGTATTTGGCATCGATCAAACGGGCGGGCAGGTAGTTCTCCATCAGGTGTAAAATCGGCGGTTAGCGAGCAGGTTACAGTACTATTCCACATTGTTTATCAGTGCAGTTTTGACAAGTTTGAGAGGGTTTAATTACTGTACTGTTCCCTCGTTCGATTTTAGCTCATCTTGCTTTGGCTAGCATTAGTTGTTGATCTTGTTGTTGAGGGTAAAATGTCAGCCACTCACCCACTCGTCCAATGACAACATCCTTCCAGCAGCTAGCTAGCTAGCGTTAGGCTCCCGTGTGGTGCAGCGGTCTAAGGCACTGAATCTCAGTACAAGCACGCGTCACTACAGTCCTTGGTTCAAATCCAAAAAGTTCCTCAAATGTAAGAGGACTCCCATGGTATTTACATATTTGTAGAAATCCATTCGTGGCTTTTGTTAAATGCTTTGTAATGATTTAATGGCGTGCTGTTGCTACTGCCTGTAAACACACCGTCCAGTTCAGAGTGAACGATGGCAGGCTTGTGTGGCAAATAGCTTATTTCTTGTTGTTGATGATGTTGTTGTTGTTTAGGATGATGATGATGATGATGTTGTTGTTTAGGATGATGTTGATGATGTTGTTGTTGTTTAGGATGATGTTGATGATGTTGTTGTTGTTTAGGATGATGATGTTGTTGTTGTTGTTGTTGAGGATGATGATGATGTTGTTGTTGTTGTTGTTTAGGATGATGATGATGTTGTGGTTGTTGAGGATGATGATGATGATGTTGCTGTTGCTGTTGTTGTTGTTGTTGCTGTATTGTGAATCTGGTACCTGTTGTAACTGGTTGGGGGGGTGTTGTTGTATTGTGAATCTGGTACCTGTTGTAACTGGTCGGGGGGGTGTTGTTGTTGTATTGTGAATCTGGTACCTGTTGTAACTGGTTTGGGGGGTGTTGTTGTTGTTGTATGTTGTTGTTGTTGTTTTGTGAATCTGGTACCTGTTGTAACTGGTGGGGGGGTGTTGTTGTTGTTGTATTGTGTATCTGGTACCTGTTGTAACTGTTTGGGGGGTGTTGTTGTATTGTGAATCTGGTACCTGTTGTAACTGGTTGGGGGGGTGTTGTTGTTGTTGTATTGTGATTCTGGTACCTGTTGTAACTGTTTGGGGGGGTGTTGTTGTTGTTGTATTGTGTATCTGGTACCTGTTGTAACTGTTTGGGGGGTGTTGTTGTTGTTGTTGTTGTATTGTGTATCTGGTACCTGTTGTAACTGTTTGGGGGGTGTTGTTGTTGTATTGTGAATCTGGTACCTGTTGTAACTGGTTGGGGGGGTGTTGTTGTTGTTGTTGTATTGTGTATCTGGTACCTGTTGTAACTGCTTGGGGGGGTGTTGTTGTTGTATTGTGATTCTGGTACCTGTTGTAACTGTTTGGGGGGGTGTTGTTGTTGTTGTTGTTGTATTGTGTATCTGGTACCTGTTGTAACTGTTTGGGGGGTGTTGTTGTTGTATTGTGAATCTGGTACCTGTTGTAACTGGTCGGGGGGGTGTTGTTGTATTGTGTATCTGGTACCTGTTGTAACTGTTTGGGGGGTGTTGTTGTTGTTGTTGTTGTTGTATTGTGAATCTGGTACCTGTTGTAGCTGGTTGGGGGGGTGTTGTTGTTGTTGTATTGTGAATCTGGTACCTGTTGTAACTGGTTGGGGGGGTGTTGTTGTATTGTGTATCTGGTACCTGTTGTAACTGGTTGGGGGGGTGTTGTTGTTGTTGTTGTATTGTGATTCTGGTACCTGTTGTAACTGTTTGGGGGGGTGTTGTTGTTGTTGTTGTATTGTGATTCTGGTACCTGTTGTAACTGTTTGGGGGGGTGTTGTTGTTGTTGTATTGTGTATCTGGTACCTGTTGTAACTGTTTGGGGGGTGTTGTTGTTGTTGTTGTTGTATTGTGTGTCTGGTACCTGTTGTAACTGTTTGGGGGGTGTTGTTGTTGTATTGTGAATCTGGTACCTGTTGTAACTGGTTGGGGGGGTGTTGTTGTTGTTGTTGTATTGTGATTCTGGTACCTGTTGTAACTGTTTGGGGGGGGGGGGGGTGTTGTTGTTGTTGTATTGTGTATCTGGTACCTTTTGTAACTGTTTGGGGGGTGTTGTTGTTGTTGTTGTTGTATTGTGTATCTGGTACCTGTTGTAACTGTTTGGGGGGTGTTGTTGTTGTTGTTGTTGTATTGTGTATCTTGTACCTGTTGTAACTGTTTGGGGGGTGTTGTTGTTGTATTGTGAATCTGGTACCTGTTGTAACTGGTTGGGGGGGGGTGTTGTTGTTGTTGTTGTATTGTGTATCTGGTACCTGTTGTAACTGGTTGGGGGGGTGTTGTTGTTGTTGTTGTTGTATTGTGAATCTGGTACCTGTTGTAACTGGTTGGGGGGGATGTTGTTTCAGGGTCCATCTGGTCCTTCTGGAGAAGCTGGACCTCCAGGACCACCCGGCAAGAGGGTAAGTGTCTGCCAAGAAAACTTTGTTATCCCGCAAAGGTATTCGCTAACAGAGCTAACACATGTTCCAGGTTTCAGGCAAGGTTACTCGTCATTATCCAAAATTGTAGATATTGCTGAATTTAAATACTAGCTACAATGCACTACAATATATATCTGATTTGCCTTGGTTGAGCAGCAACTCTCCACACAAGCCAATATTTAGAGACGGTTTTGTACTAGATGAGTTTTGTAATCGAATATCAACCTGTTTTAGTTTGTCTGACAGTGATGCGAGAGCAGTGAGATAAACACTCAAGTCCAGGATATCAAGATGTCATTTCTACCTCTGGCACTTCCTGCTGATCGTGTCACACAACCGCCCTCGATGTCCACATGAGATTACCCGCGTCCTAAATTGCGAAACTCGTCCCTCTGGTGGAAAAGTGGTGCACTCTTTAAGGGATAGGGTGCTATTTGGGAAACAGCCCTCCAGTATGTTTTCTTACCACTTTTACAACCTGGTCTAATTAAAGCCATCACTTTTAATGGAGAGCAATAAAATGCTACACCAATACTGTAAAATAATGAAGGGTTGGCACTCTATGGTGACAAGAACAAGGGATTTGTCCCAAATGGAAACCCATTCCTTTTGTAGTGCACTACTTTTTTGAGCAGGAAACCATAGAGCTCTAGTCCAATGTAGTGCACTACTTTTTCGACCAGGAAACCATAGAGCTCTAGTCCAATGTAGTGCACTATAGGTATTAATATAGTCATAATATAGTATTAATATAGTCATATAGGTATTAATATAGTCATAATATAGTATTAATATAGTCATATAGGTATTAATATAGTCATAATATAGTATTAATATAGTCATATAGGTATTAATATAGTCATATAGTATTAATATAGTCATAATATAGTATTAATATAGTCATATAGGTATTAATATAGTCATAATATAGTCATCTAGGTATTAATATAGTCATAATATAGTCATAGGTATTAATATAGTCATAATATAGTATTAATATAGTCATAATATAGTCATAGGTATTAATATAGTCATAATGTAGTATTAATATAGTCATAATATAGTATTAATATAGTCATAATATAGTATTAATATAGTCATATAGGTATTAATATAGTCATAATATAGTATTAATATAGTCATATAGGTATTAATATAGTCATAATATAGTATTAATATAGTCATAATATAGTATTAATATAGTCATATAGGTATTAATATAGTCATAATATAGTATTAATATAGTCATATAGGTATTAATATAGTCATATAGGTATTAATATAATATAGTATTAATATAGTCATTTAGGTATTAATATAGTCATAATATAGCATTAATATAGTCATATAGGTATTAATATAGTCATAATATAGTATTAATATAGTCATATAGGTATTAATATAGTCATAATATAGTCATATAGGTATTAATATAGTCATAATATAGTCATAGGTATTAATATAGTCATAATATAGTATTAATATAGTCATAATATAGTATTAATATAGCCATTATATAGTATTAATATAGTCATATAGGTATTAATATAGTCAAAGTATAGTCATCTAGGTATTAATATAGTCATAATATAGTATTAGTATAGTCATAATATAGTATTAATATAGCCATTATATAGTATTAATATAGTCATAATATAGTATTAATATATTCATAATATAGTATTAATATAGTCATATAGGTATTAATATAGTATTAATATAGTATTAATATATAGGTATTCATTTAGTCATATAGGTATTAATTTAGTCATAATATAGTATTAATATAGACATATAGGTATTAATTTAGTCATATAGGTATTAATTTAGCCATATAGGTATTAATTTAGTCATAATATAGTATTAATATAGACATAAAGGTATTAATTTAGTCATATAGGTATTAATTTAGTCATATAGGTATTCATATAGTCATAATATAGTCATATAGGTATTAATATTGTCATATAGGTATTAATTTAGTCATATAGGTATTAATATAGTCATAATATAGTCATATCGATGTTAATATAGTCATAATATATTCATAACATTGTAATAATATAGTTATATCCTTCTAGTCAAGGTCATCAGTCGTATATTGATAAGGTACTATAGCTGATTGTCCCTATCTGACCTGCTATACACTGGTTCTGCTTCTAGTCAAGGTCATCAGTCGTATATTGATAAGGTACTATAGCTGATTGTCCCTATCTGACCTGCTATACACTGGTTCTGCTTCTAGTCAAGGTCATCAGTCGTATATTGATAAGGTACTATAGCTGATTGTCCCTATCTGACCTGCTATACACTGGTTCTGCTTCTAGTCAAGGTCATCAGTCGTATATTGATAAGGTACTATAGCTGATTGTCCCTATCTGACCTGCTATACACTGGTTCTGCTTCTAGTCAAGGTCATCAGTCGTATATTGATAAGGTACTATAGCTGATTGTCCCTATCTGACCTGCTATTCACTGGTTCTGCTTCTAGTCAAGGTCATCAGTCGTATATTGAGAAATGATCATCAGTAGTTATTACTCATCATATATACACACATATATATATACTTGAATAAGCACTGTTTTTTTCCCAAGTGTATACTAAATAGATGGGGTTTTAGGCTGGGTTTCTGTACAGCACTGTGTGACATTGACTGATGTAAAAAGGGCTTTATAAATAAATGGATTGATTGATTGATGTTATATTGTCTTTAGACTGTTTTAACCATCTGTGATTGGACACTGTATACCAAGCTGATGAGTGGTGCCTCTTCCCCCCCCCCAGGGACCCATTGGACCAGCCGGTACTGAGGGAAGACAAGGAGAGAAGGGTTCTAAGGTAAGACACACAGACACACACACACACACACACACACACACACACACACACACACACACACACACACACACACACACACACACACACACACACACACACACACACACACACACACACACACACACACACAGACACACACACACACACACACAGGCACACACACACACACACACACACACACACAGACACACACACACACACACAGACACACACACACACACACACACAGACACACACACACAGACACACAGACACACACACACACACACACACACACACACACACACACACACACACACACACACAGACACACACAGACACACACACACACACACACACACACACACACAGACACACACACAGACACACACACACACACACACACACACACAGACACACACACACACACACACACACACACAGACACACACACACACAGACACACACAGACACACACACACACACACACAGACACACACACACACAGACACACACACACACACACACACACACACACACACAGACACACACACACACACAGACACACACACACACACGTCCATTCAAACAGAAGTGTAGGATTAGAGTTGATGTGATGGAGACAGGACAAAAGCCTCTCAGAACTTCCTGGTCTGTCAAAGCTGGCTTCTAATTGGTTGTCAGAATGGTTTAATCCTCCAACCCCGTCATCCGATCTGATGGTAAATCCATGGATCTCCAATCTTTTGTGTCTGTTCTCATGGCTGATAGATGACAGGTGGTGTGATTGTTGTAATTCCCAAACACCTTTGAAAGGAGCTTTATCTGTTTAGGTTTGAATAAAACTGAATTCTTATAGAATCCTCCCGAGAACTTCAGTATGTACAGTTGACGTCGGAAGTTTACATACACTGACGTTGGAGTCATTAAAACTTGTTTTTCAACCACTCCACAAATTTCTTGTTGATAACAAACTATAGTTTTGGCAAGTCGGTTAGGACTTCTACTTTGTGCATGACACAAGTAATTTTTCCAACAATTGTTTACAAACAGATTATTTCACCTATAATTCACTGTATCACAAATCCAGTGTGTTAGAAGTTTACATACACTAAGTTGACTGTGCCTTTAAACAGCTTGGAAAATTCAAGAAAATTATGTCAAGGCTTTAGAAGCTTCTGATAGGCTAATTGACATCATTTGAGTCAATTGGAGGTGTACCTGTGGATGTATTTCAAGGCTTACCTTCAACCTCAGTGTCTCTTTGCATGACATCATGGAAAAATCAAAAGAAATCAGCCAAGACCTCTGAAAAAAAATTGTAGACCTCCACAAGTCTGGTTCATCCTTGGGAGAAATTTCCAAACGCCTGAAGGTACCACGTTCATCTGTACAAACAATAGTACACAAGTATAAACACCATGGGACCATGCAGCCGTCATACCACTCAGGAAGGAGAAGCGTTCTGTCTCCACGTACTTTGGTGCGAAAAGTGCAAATCAATCCTAGAACAACAGCAAAGGATCTTGTGAAGATGCTGAAGGAAACAGGTACAAAAGTATCTATACCCACAGTAAAACAAGTCCTATATCGATATAACCTGACAGGCCGCTCAGCAAGGAAGAAGCCACTGCTCCAAAACCTCCAGACTACGTTTTTCAACTGCACATGGGGACAAAGATCGTACTTTTTGGAGAAATGTCCTCTGGTCTGATGAAACAAAAATAGAACTGTTTGGCCATAATGACCATCATTATGTTTGGAGGAAAAAAGGGGCAGGCTTGCAAGCCGAAGAACACCATCCCAACCATGAAGCACGGGGGTGGCAGCATCTTGTTGTGGGGGAGCTTTGTTGCCTGAGGGACTGGTGCACTTCACAAAATAGATGGCATCATGAGGCAGGAAAATGATGTGGATATTTTGAAGCAACATCTCAAGACATCAGTTAAAGCTTGGTCGCAAATGGGTCTTCCAAATGGACAATGACCCCAAGCATACTTTCAAAGTTGTGGCAAAATGTCTCAAGGACAACAAAGTCAAGGTATTGGAGTGGCCATCACAAAGCCCTGACCTCAATTCTATGGAAGATGTGTGTGCAGAACTGAAAAGCGTGTGTGAGCATGGAGGCCTACAAACCTTACTCAGTTACACCAGCTCTGTCAGGAGGAATGGGCCAAAATTCACCCAACTTATTGTGGGAAGCTTGTGGAAGGCTACCCAAAACATTTGACCCACGTTAAACAATTTAAAGGCAATGCTACCAAATACGAATTGAGTGTATGTAAACTTCTGACCCACTGGGAATGTGATGAAAGAAATAAAAGCTGAAATAAATCATTCTTCTCTACTATTATTCTGACATTTCACATTCTGAAAATAAAGTGGTGATCCTAACTGACCTATAACAGGGACATTTTACTAGGATTAAATGTCAGGAATTGTAAAAAACTGAGTATAAATGTATTTGGCTTAGGTGTATGTAAACTTCAGAGTTCAACTGTATATACACTACCAGTAAAAGTTTGGAGACACCTTCTCATTCCAGGGTTTTTCTTTCTTTTTTTGCTATTTTCTACGTTGTAGAATAATAGTGAAGACATCACAACTATGAAATAACACATATGGCATCATGTAGTAACCAAAAAAAAGCGTTAAACAAATCAAAATACATTTGAGATTCTTTAAAGTAGCCACCCTTTGCCTTGTTGACAGCTTTGCACACTCTTGGCATTCTCCCAACCAGCTTCATGAGGTAGTCACCTGGAATGCTTTTCAATTAACAGGTGTGCCGTGTACTGTATGTATGTATGTTTATCCTAATTATATATATATATAATTATTTTATGAGGATCCCTATTAGCTGTTGTGAAAGCAGGAACTACTCTTCCTGGAGTCCACACAGAACATAAAACATAACATAATACAGAACATTAATAGACAAGAACAGCCCAAGGACAGAACTATATCAATTTATAAATGGCACATATCAATACATACACACAAATAGAATAGAGCCATGATGTGTTGCTTTATCTGTTGTTTAAAATCTGGTTCGCTGTTCATTTGAGCAATATGAAATGGAAGGGAGTTACATGCAATAAGGGCTCTATTTAATGCTGTACACTTTCCTGAATTAGTTCTGGATTTGCCTGGTGGCATGTCTGGTGGGATAAGTGTGTTGGTCAGAGCTGTGTGTCAGTTGACTATGCAAACCATTTGGAATGTTCAACACATTAATGTTTCTTATAAAGAGAAGAAGTGATGCAGTCAGTCTCTCCTCAACTCTCAGCCAAGAGACACTGGCCTGCGTAGTATTGATATCGGCCATTCAACTTTTTTTCCGAGCCAGTTGTAGTAGTACGATACAACTGTATTGAACTTTATTAAACAGTTTTCACAAGTCTAATTTCTAGATCTCTCTGTCTTCCTTGTCTATAATATTTATGTAAAAGAAGCTTATTGCTCTGGTTACCCAGGCAACTGGTTCTCAAACTTCTCCTCAGGAACCCTCACTACCACAGGCCATATAAGGTATCTCTGGAAGGTCATGCTGAATGTATTTGAATGTAGCTGGGAATTACTACTATGTAACTCCAGGATGTGGCTGAAGGTATTGATACAGGTGTATTGAGCGTTATAATTGTGTTTTGCAGGGTGAGGCTGGAGCCGAGGGGCCTGATGGTAAAACTGGACCTGTTGGACCCCAGGGGCCCTCCGGGAAGCCTGGGCCTGACGGCCTGCGTGGAATCCCCGGCCCTGTCGTGAGTTACCTAGCTATACATCACCTGTTATATTTTTACCTATACGCTACAGAATCACTCTCATGAGTTGCCCCTGAAGCCTCTGAAGCTAAGTAGGGTCGGTCCAGGTCGGTCCCTGGATGGGAGACCAGATGCTGCTGGAAGTGGTGTTGGAGGGACAGTAGGAGAAACTCTTTACTCAGGTCTAAGAAGATCCCAATGTCCCCAGGGCAGTGAATGGGACATTGCCCTGTGTAAAGTGCCCTCTTTCAGATGAGACATTAAAACAGGTGTCCTGACTCTGTGTGGTCACTAAAGATCTCATGGCACTCATAGTAAGAGTAGGGGTGTTAACCCCGGTGTCCTGGCAAAATTCCCAATCTGGCTCTCATACCATGGTGATCACCTAATCATCCCCAGCTTACAAAAGGCTTGTTCATTCCCCCGCCTCTCCCCTGTAACTATTCCCCAGGTCGTTGCTGTAAAAAGAGAATGTGTTCTCAGTCATCTTACCTGGTAAAATGACGAATAAATCAATCAATAAAATGAGTTAACACGCTCCATTCAAGTCCTAACTAATCAGATGATAGTGTCTGCTATATACTTATCGTCACATTATCACGATTATAATTGTGAGGTAATGGGAATGGTAATGTAATGGATGATGTGATACTTGCTCTCAGGGTGAACAAGGACTTCCAGGTGCTTCTGGAATGGACGGACCTCCTGGACCGATGGTAATAACAACATGATAATTACAAGGTTTTGTATTTACGTAGCCCCTTTTCCCCAGCTCACAGCACCTCATATTGGGGTAACTTATCCTTAGTGTACTGGTCCATATATACTGGTCCATCCACTGCTTAGATATACTGTTACATCCACTGCTTAGTATACTGGTCCATCCACTGCTTAGTATACTGTTACATCCACTGCTTAGTATACTGTTACATCCACTGCTTAGATATACTGTTACATCCACTGCTTAGATATACTGTTCCATCCACTGCTTATATATACTGGTCCATCCACTGCTTAGATATACTGTTACATCCACTGCTTAGTATACTGGTCCATCCACTGCTTAGTATACTGGTCCATCCACTGCTTAGATATACTGGTCCATCCACTGCTTAGTATACTGGTCCATCCACTGCTTAGTATACTGGTCCATCCACTGCTTAGATATACTGGTCCATCCACTGCTTAGATATACTGTTACATCCACTGCTTAGTATACTGGTCCATCCACTGCTTAGTATACTGTTACATCCACTGCTTAGTATACTGTTACATCCACTGCTTAGTATACTGGTCCATCCACTGCTTAGTATACTGGTCCATCCACTGCTTAGATATACTGGTCCATCCACTGCTTAGTATACTGGTCCATCCACTGCTTAGATATACTGGTCCATCCACTGCTTAGTATACTGTTCCATCCACTGCTTAGATATACTGTTACATCCACTGCTTAGATATACTGTTACATCCACTGCTTAGATATACTGTTCCATCCACTGCTTATATATACTGTTACATCCACTGCTTAGATATACTGTTACATCCACTGCTTAGATATACTGTTCCATCCACTGCTTAGTATACTGTTCCATCCACTGCTTAGTATACTGTTACATCCACTGCTTAGTATACTGTTACATCCACTGCTTAGTATACTGGTCCATCCACTGCTTAGATATACTGTTACCTCCACTGCTTAGATATACTGTTCCATCCACTGCTTAGTATACTGTTACATCCACTGCTTAGTATACTGTTACATCCACTGCTTAGTATACTGGTCCATCCACTGCTTAGTATACTGTTACATCCACTGCTTAGTATACTGTTACATCCACTGCTTATATATACTGTTACTTCCACTGCTTAGTATACTGTTACATCCACTGCTTAGTATACTGCTCCATCCACTGCTTAGTATACTGGTCCATCCACTGCTTAGATATACTGTTACATCCACTGCTTAGTATACTGGTCCATCCACTGCTTAGATATACTGTTCCATCCACTGCTTAGTATACTGTTCCATCCACTGCTTAGTATACTGGTCCATCCACTGCTTAGTATACTGTTACATCCACTGCTTAGTATACTGTTACTTCCACTGCTTAGATATACTGTTACATCCACTGCTTAGTATACTGTTACATCCACTGCTTAGTATACTGTTCCATCCACTGCTTAGTATACTGGTCCATCCACTGCTTAGTATACTGGTCCATCCACTGCTTAGATATACTGTTCCATCCACTGCTTAGTATACTGGTCCATCCACTGCTTAGATATACTGTTACATCCACTGCTTAGTATACTGGTCCATCCACTGCTTAGTATACTGTTACATCCACTGCTTAGTATACTGTTACATCCACTGCTTAGATATACTGTTCCATCCACTGCTTAGTATACTGTTACATCCACTGCTTAGATATACTGTTACATCCACTGCTTAGTATACTGTTACATCCACTGCTTAGTATACTGTTACATCCACTGCTTAGATATACTGTTACATCCACTGCTTAGATATACTGTTCCATCCACTGCTTAGTATACTGTTACATCCACTGCTTAGATATACTGTTACATCCACTGCTTAGATATACTGTTCCATCCACTGCTTAGATATACTGTTACATCCACTGCTTAGATATACTGTTACATCCACTGCTTAGATATACTGTTACATCCACTGCTTAGTATACTGTTACATCCACTGCTTAGTATACTGTTACATCCACTGCTTAGATATACTGTTACATCCACTGCTTAGATATACTGTTCCATCCACTGCTTAGTATACTGTTACATCCACTGCTTAGATATACTGTTACATCCACTGCTTAGATATACTGTTCCATCCACTGCTTAGATATACTGTTACATCCACTGCTTAGTATACTGTTACATCCACTGCTTAGATATACTGTTACATCCACTGCTTAGATATACTGTTACATCTACTGCTTAGTATACTGTTACATCCACTGCTTAGTATACTGTTCCATCCACTGCTTAGTATACTGTTACATCCACTGCTTAGATATACTGTTCCATCCACTGCTTAGTATACTTTTACATCCACTGCTTAGATATACTGTTACATCCACTGCTTAGATATACTGTTACATCCACTGCTTAGATATACTGTTACATCCACTGCTTAGTATACTGTTACATCCACTGCTTAGTATACTGGTCCATCCACTGCTTAGATATACTGTTACATCCACTGCTTAGTATACTGGTCCATCCACTGCTTAGTATACTGTTACATCCACTGCTTAGTATACTGTTACATCCACTGCTTAGTATACTGGTCCATCCACTGCTTAGATATACTGTTCCATCCACTGCTTAGTATACTGTTACATCCACTGCTTAGATATACTGTTACATCCACTGCTTAGATATACTGTTCCATCCACTGCTTAGATATACTGTTACATCCACTGCTTAGTATACTGTTACATCCACTGCTTAGATATACTGTTACATCCACTGCTTAGATATACTGGTACATCCACTGCTTAGTATACTGTGACATCCACTGCTTAGTATACTGTTCCATCCACTGCTTAGTATACTGTTACATCCACTGCTTAGATATACTGTTCCATCCACTGCTTAGTATACTGTTACATCCACTGCTTAGATATACTGTTACATCCACTGCTTAGATATACTGTTACATCCACTGCTTAGATATACTGTTACATCCACTGCTTAGATATACTGTTCCATCCACTGCTTAGTATACTGTTACATCCACTGCTTAGTATACTGTTACATCCACTGCTTAGATATACTGTTCCATCCACTGCTTAGTATACTGTTACATCCACTGCTTAGTATACTGTTACATCCACTGCTTAGTATACTGGTCCATCCACTGCTTAGTATACTGTTACATCCACTGCTTAGTATACTGTTACATCCACTGCTTAGTATACTGGTCCATCCACTGCTTAGTATACTGTTACATCCACTGCTTAGATATACTGGTCCATCCACTGCTTAGTATACTGTTACATCCACTGCTTAGATATACTGTTACATCCACTGCTTAGATATACTGTTACATCCACTGCTTAGTATACTGGTCCATCCACTGATTAGTATACTGGTCCATCCACTGCTTAGTATACTGTTCCATCCACTGCTTAGATATACTGTTACATCCACTGCTTAGATATACTGTTACATCCACTGCTTAGTATACTGGTACTTCCACTGCTTAGTATACTGTTACATCCACTGCTTAGTATACTGTTACTTCCACTGCTTAGTATACTGTTCCATCCACTGCTTAGTATACTGTTACATCCACTGCTTAGATATACTGTTACATCCACTGCTTAGTATACTGGTCCATCCACTGCTTAGTATACTGTTACATCCACTGCTTAGTATACTGTTACATCCACTGCTTAGTATACTGTTACATCCACTGCTTAGTATACTGGTCCATCCACTGCTTAGATATACTGTTCCATCCACTGCTTAGTATACTGTTCCATCCACTGCTTAGTATACTGTTCCATCCACTGCTTAGTATACTGTTACATCCACTGCTTAGATATACTGTTACTTCCACTGCTTAGTATACTGTTACATCCACTGCTTAGTATACTGGTCCATCCACTGCTTAGATATACTGTTACACCCACTGCTTAGATATACTGTTACATCCACTGCTTAGTATACTGTTACATCCACTGCTTAGTATACTGTTACATCCACTGCTTAGATATACTGTTACATCCACTGCTTAGATATACTGTTCCATCCACTGCTTAGTATACTGGTCCATCCACTGCTTAGTATACTGTTACATCCACTGCTTAGTATACTGGTCCATCCACTGCTTAGATATACTGTTCCATCCACTGCTTAGTATACTGTTCCATCCACTGCTTAGTATACTGTTCCATCCACTGCTTAGGTATACTGTTACATCCACTGCTTAGATATACTCTTACATCCACTGCTTAGTATACTGTTCCATCCACTGCTTAGATATACTGTTACATCCACTGCTTAGATATACTTTTCCATCCACTGCTTAGATATACTGTTCCATCCACTGCTTAGATATACTGTTCCATCCACTGCTTAGATATACTGTTACATCCACTGCTTAGTATACTGTTCCATCCACTGCTTAGATATACTGTTCCATCCACTGCTTAGATATACTGTTCCATCCACTGCTTAGATATACTGTTACATCCACTGCTTAGTATACTGTTACATCCACTGCTTAGTATACTGTTACATCCACTGCTTATATATACTGTTCCATCCACTGCTTAGTATACTGGTCCATCCACTGCTTAGATATACTGTTACATCCACTGCTTAGATATACTGTTACCTCCACTGCTTAGTATACTGTTACATCCACTGCTTAGTATACTGGTCCATCCACTGCTTAGATATACTGTTCCATCCACTGCTTAGTATACTGTTCCATCCACTGCTTAGTATACTGTTCCATCCACTGCTTAGTATACTGGTCCATCCACTGCTTAGTATACTGTTCCATCCACTGCTTAGATATACTGTTCCATCCACTGCTTAGTATACTGGTCCATCCACTGCTTAGATATACTGTTACTTCCACTGCTTAGTATACTGTTACATCCACTGCTTAGTATACTGGTCCATCCACTGCTTAGTATACTGGTCCATCCACTGCTTAGATATACTGTTCCATCCACTGCTTAGATATACTGTTCCATCCACTGCTTAGATATACTGGTCCATCCACTGCTTAGATATACTGTTCCATCCACTGCTTAGATATACTGTTCCATCCACTGCTTAGATATACTGGTCCATCCACTGCTTAGATATACTGTTCCATCCACTGCTTAGATATACTGGTCCATCCACTGCTTAGATATACTGTTCCATCCACTGCTTAGTATACTGTTACATCCACTGCTTAGATATACTGTTCCATCCACTGCTTAGATATACTGTTCCATCCACTGCTTAGATATACTGTTCCATCCACTGCTTAGATATACTGGTCCATCCACAGTGACAGACTGATTCCTGAGAGTGTTTTTCTGTCTCTTTCCAGGGTCCCCCTGGACTCGCTGGCTTGAAAGGAACTCCTGGCGGTAAGGGAGAAAAGGTAAGACCGGGCTACTGTAGAGAAGAGTAGGTTATCTCTCTCTTTACCTCCATCGCTGTCTATCTCTCCCTCTCTCTTTCAACGTCAGCAACGTTTCTGTTTCACAGAGTCTCAACTCTCCGTGTGATTTAACGTGGTCGTCGAACACGTGTACGTAATGTAGTCTAATGTGTACTGATCATTGGTTAGGAGCTGGCACGCGGCAGTAATAGTAGTCTAGTGGGCTTTGCAGTAGGCTGTAACTCTAGCTACAGCAGCGGATGTCATAGACACACCACCGTTGTTAAATACGACACCGCTATAAACAGAAGAGTCCTTTACCGTCTTAACTAAGACAGTGTTCTGGCACCCGCGGACACAGAGTATATTAATGATGTCGCAGGTGGTTTCAGCTCGTTAGTTTAATATACCTATTGCTACTTGGCATAATTGACATGGCATAATTTGTGTATGATTGATCATGACACCACTCCAACAGCATGTCTCCTGTCTGTGGATGTCTGTGTACACTATTTCTGTGACAGTTCATCTGGAGCTATTCCTCTCGCTCTCCTGTTGGATTATCTGCAATGTACTGTGTGAATATCCCATCTAACACTGTTCACCTCTCTTTCTCCCTCACCCTCTCTCCCTCTCCTTCTCCTTCTCTCTCTCTTCCCCTCCTCTCTCTCTATCCTTCTCTCTCTCTCTCTTCCCCTCCTCTCTCTCTCTCCTTCTCTCTCTCTCTTCCCCTCCTCTGTCTCTCTCTCTCCTTCTCTCTCTATCTCTTACCCTCCTCCTCTCTCTCTACTCTCTTTCTTCCCCTCCTCCTCTTTCTTCCCCTCTCTCTCTCTCCTTCTCTCTCTCTTCCCCTCCTCTCTCTCTCTCTCTCTCTCTCTCTCTCTCTCTCTTCCCCTCCTCTCTCTATCTCTCGCTCTCTCTCTCTCTTCCCCTCCTCCTCTCTCTTTCTCTCTCTCTCTCTCTCTCTCTCTCTCTCTCTCTCTCTCTCATTCTCTGTCCTCTAGGGTCACCCCGGTCTGATTGGTCTGATTGGACCACCTGGTGAGTTTGGAGAGAAGGGAGACAGAGGCCTGCCTGGACCCCAGGGAACTGGTGGAGGCAAGGGAGACACTGTAAGTGACTGACAAGTTTATTACTCATTGATCTATAAACAGATGATTAATAGTCGAGGAATTACCTTTTATTATCTACACCTTTATGTAAAGTGTCATCTCATTGGTTAATACTACTGTAAAGTGTTAGCTCATTGGTTTATACTATTATAAAGTGTTGAAGAATGCCTTCATGTAAAGTGTCATCTCATTGGTTACTACTGCTGTACTGTGTCTCTGTAGGGTGTTGGAGGTTCTGCTGGTCCTCTTGGTCCTCCTGGTCCTCCTGGAATTCCTGTAAGTTCCAAAACATCTTTATGTCAAAACATCTTTATGTCTAAACATATTTATGTCTAAACATCTTTATGTCTAAACATCTTCATGTCTAAACATCTTAATGTCTAAACATCTTCATGTCTAAACATCTTTAAGTCTAAACATCTTTATGTCTAAACATCTTCATGTCTAAACATCTTCATGTCTAAACATCTTCATGTCTAAACATCTTTGTCTAAACATCTTTGTCTAAACATCTTTGTCTAAACATCTTTATGTCTAAACATCTTCATGTCTAAACATCTTCATGTCTAAACATCTTCATGTCTAAACATCTTTGTCTAAACATCTTCATGTCTAAACATCTTCATGTCTAAACATCTTTGTCTAAACATCTTTGTCTAAACATCTTTGTCTAAACATCTTTATGTCTAAACATCTTCATGTCTAAACATCTTTGTCTAAACATCTTTGTCTAAACATCTTCATGTCTAAACATCTTTGTCTAAACATCTTTATGTCTAAACATCTTTGTCTAAACATCTTTATGTCTAAACATCTTCATGTCTAAACATCTTTGTCTAAACATCTTTGTCTAAACATCTTTATGTCTAAACATCTTTGTCTAAACATCTTCATGTCTAAACATCTTTGTCTAAACATCTTTGTCTAAACATCTTTATGTCTAAACATCTTCATGTCTAAACATCTTCATGTCTAAACATCTTTGTCTAAACATCTTTGTCTAAACATCTTCATGTCTAAACATCTTCATGTCTAAACATCTTTGTCTAAACATCTTTATGTCTAAACATCTTTGTCTAAACATCTTTATGTCTAAACATCTTCATGTCTAAACATCTTTGTCTAAACATCTTCATGTCTAAACATCTTTGTCTAAACATCTTTGTCTAAACATCTTTATGTCTAAACATCTTTGTCTAAACATCTTCATGTCTAAACATCTTTGTCTAAACATCTTTGTCTAAACATCTTTATGTCTAAACATCTTCATGTCTAAACATCTTCATGTCTAAACATCTTCATGTCTAAACATCTTTGTCTAAACATCTTCATGTCTAAACATCTTCATGTCTAAACATCTTTGTCTAAACATCTTTGTCTAAACATCTTTGTCTAAACATCTTTATGTCTAAACATCTTCATGTCTAAACATCTTTGTCTAAACATCTTTATGTCTAAACATCTTCATGTCTAAACATCTTTGTCTAAACATCTTCATGTCTAAACATCTTTGTCTAAACATCTTTATGTCTAAACATCTTCATGTCTAAACATCTTTGTCTAAACATCTTTGTCTAAACATCTTCATGTCTACCATTTCATCACGGTCCTAGTGTTATTGTTCACTGTGTGTCTCTCTTTTCTTAACCTAGGGACCTGTAGGCTCTAAGGGGTCCAAGGGATCATCAGTAAGTTCTGTTCATTAGAATCAATCAAATCCAATCAAATGTATTTTATAAAGCCCTTCTTACATAAACTGATATTATACAGAAACTTCCCTTTTAGAAGATCTCGCCGTCCTATATGACTAGTGTGATAACTTCCTTGTGTCCTGTGTCTGTTTTTGTAGGGTGGATCTGGCCAGAAAGGAGACACTGGTGTGATCGGACCACCTGGAGCTCCTGTAAGTCGACATTTCCTCTCTCAACAAGAGCTAATTTCCTCTCTCAACAAGAGCTCATTTCCTCTCTCAACAAGAGCTAATTTCCTCTCTCAACAAGAGCTAATTTCCTCTCTCAACAAGAGCTCATTTCCTCTCTCAACAAGAGCTCAGATGCTTTCACGATGATCCACTTTAAATGGACCTTTTCGTCCCTGTCTCTGTATTGACCCATTTCACTGACCCCTAACCTCTGTGCTCTTCCAATCAGGGTCCTCCTGGTGACATCATCCAGCCGCTGCCCATCCAGCAGGCGAGCAGGAAGAACAGACGGCAGGCGGAGGACGACGGCGTGCAGGGCGACGAGGCGGGAGGCATGGCAGACTACGGCATGGAGGCCACAGCGGACATGGAGGATGTGTTCGGGTCCCTGAATAACTTGAAGCAGGACATCGAGAGGATGAAGTTCCCCATGGGAACCCAGGACAACCCTGCCAGGACCTGTAACGACCTGCACCTCAGCCAGCCTGACTTCCCTGACGGTGGGTTAGAGAGATAAATAACAGGACCAGTCAGCTGTCTGGAGGGCTCATGTACTTACTGCTGGTTTACGTTCTACCTGGTAGTTGGTTAGAGCGTTGGACTAGTAACCGGAAGGTTGCAAGTTCAAACCCCTGAGCTGTCGTTCTGCCCCTGAACAAGGCAGTTAACCCACTGTTCCTAGGCTGTCATTGAAAATAAGAATTTGTTCTTAATTGACTTGCCTAGTTAAATAAAGGTTAAAAAAAATAAAAAATTGGCTAGCATCTCTAATTGGCTAGAGACACAGATTTCAGTCACCTGGTGTTAAAAGTAGTTGAATAGTCCTGGTATAGGATGTTTTACATTTGACCTTGCCATAGGTCGACAGTACAACATCCTGCACCTAGTCTGGTCCCAGATCTGTGTGTGTGATCAGGTTAGAGATCTAGTCCTGCACCTAGTCTGGTCCCAGATCTGTGTGTGCGATCAGGTTAGAGATCTAGTCTGGTCCCAGATCTGTGTGTGCGATCAGGTTAGAGATCTAGTCCTGCACCTAGTCTGGTCCCAGATCTGTGTGTGCGATCAGGTTAGAGATCTAGTCTGGTCCCAGATCTGTGTGTGCGATCAGGTTAGAGACCTAGTCTGGTCCCAGATCTGTGTGTGCGATCAGGTTAGAGATCTAGTCTGGTCCCAGATCTGTGTGTGCGATCAGGTTAGAGATCTAGTCCTGCACCTAGTCTGGTCCCAGATCTGTGTGTTCGATCAGGTTAGAGATCTAGTCTGGTCCCAGATCTGTGTGTGCGATCAGGTTAGAGATCTAGTCCTGCACCTAGTCTGGTCCCAGATCTGTGTGTGCGATCAGGTTAGAGATCTAGTCTGGTCCCAGATCTGTGTGTGCGATCAGGTTAGAGACCTAGTCTGGTCCCAGATCTGTGTGTGCGATCAGATTAGAGATCTAGTCTGGTCCCAGATCTGTGTGTGCGATCAGGTTAGAGATCTAGTCCTGAACCTAGTCTGGTCCCAGATCTGTGTGTGCGATCAGGTTAGAGATCTAGTCTGGTCCCTGATCTGTGTGTGCGATCAGGTTAGAGATCTAGTCTGGTCCCAGATCTGTGTGTGCGATCAGGTTAGAGATCTAGTCCTGCACCTAGTCTGGTCCCAGATCTGTGTGTGCGATCAGGTTAGAGATCTAGTCTGGTCCCAGATCTGTGTGTGCGATCAGGTTAGAGATCTAGTCTGGTCCCAGATCTGTGTGTGCGATCAGGTAGAGATCTAGTCTGGTCCCAGATCTGTGTGTGCGATCAGGTTAGAGATCTAGTCTGGTCCCAGATCTGTGTGTGCGATCAGGTTAGAGATCTAGTCTGGTCCCAGATCTGTGTGTGCGATCAGGTTAGAGATCTAGTCCTGCACCTAGTCTGGTCCCAGATCTGTGTGTGCGATCAGGTTAGAGATCTAGTCTGGTCCCTGATCTGTGTGTGCGATCAGGTTAGAGATCTAGTCTGGTCCCTGATCTGTGTGTGCGATCAGGTTAGAGATCTAGTCTGGTCCCAGATCTGTGTGTGTGATCAGGTTAGAGATCTAGTCCTGCACCTAGTCTGGTCCCAGATCTGTGTGTGCGATCAGGTTAGAGATCTAGTCTGGTCCCAGATCTGTGTGTGTGATCAGGTTAGAGATCTAGTCCTGCACCTAGTCTGGTCCCAGATCTGTGTGTGCGATCAGGTTAGAGATCTAGTCCTGCACCTAGTCTGGTCCCTGATCTGTGTGTGCGATCAGGTTAGAGATCTAGTCTGGTCCCAGATCTGTGTGTGCGATCAGGTTAGAGATCTAGTCTCGTCCCAGATCTGTGTGTGCGATCAGGTTAGAGATCTAGTCTGATCCCTGATCTGTGTTCGATCAGGTTAGAGATCTAGTCTGGTCCCAGATCTGTGTGTGCGATCAGGTTAGAGATCTAGTCTGATCCCAGATCTGTGTGTGCGATCAGGTTAGAGATCTAGTCTGATCCCAGATCTGTGTGTGCGATCAGGTTAGAGATCTAGTCTGATCCCAGATCTGTGTGTGCGATCATACCAACAATGTTTGGTGTGACAATACATTGGCAAGACAACATAACCAGACTGGTACCAAGGCTGTTAGAGAACAGAACCAGTACATCATGTTAATGACCTTGCCATAGGGCCCCAGTACATCATGTTAATGACCTTGCCATAGGGCCCCAGTACATCATATTAATGACCTTGCCATAGGGCCCCAGTACATCATGTTAATGACCTTGCCATAGGGCCCCAGTACATCATGTTAATGGCCTTGCCATAGGGCCCCAGTACATCATGTTAATGGCCTTGCCATAGGGCCCCAGTACATCATGTTAATGACCTTGCCATAGGGCCCCAGTACATCATGTTAATGACCTTGCCATAGGGCCCCAGTACATCATGTTAATGACCTTGCCATAGGGCCCCAGTACATCATGTTAATGACCTTGCCATAGGGCCCCAGTACATCATGTTAATGACCTTGCCATAGGGCCCCAGTACATCATGTTAATGACCTTGCCATAGGGCCCCAGTACATCATGTTAATGACCTTGCCATAGGGCCCCAGTACATCATGTTAATGACTGTGTGTAATGTGTGTTGTGGTGTTCAGGTGAATACTGGATCGATCCTAACCAGGGCTGTACTGGAGACTCCTTCAAGGTCTACTGTAACTTCAGCGCTGGAGGAGAGACCTGTATCTACCCCGACAAGAAGTCCGCTGGTGTACGTTGCTGGAAAACAATGTCTATAGTGTCTCGCTGTTAGACCTTTTCTGTATATATATATATAGATATTATTCAGAGACATTAACAGTTAGCCTGTTGTTTTATGTCTGTGTAACAGGTCAGAATCTCGAACTGGCCCAAGGAGGCTCCAGGATCATGGTTCAGTGAATTCAAACGGGGAAAAATAGTAAGTGGAGAAAATATCCACCTCTCAAAGCAGTTATAGATTTCTGATATTCACAGTCACTTTCAATGACAACTGTCACCCTTTCTCTACTTCTCCTCTCTCCTCTCTCCCTCTGCCCCCTCTTCTCTACCTCCCCCTCCCCTCCCCCTCCTCCTCTGCCCCCTCTCCTCTACCTCCCCCTCCCCCTCTGCCCCCTCTCCTCTACCTCCCCCTCCCCCTCTGCCCCCTCTCCTCTACCTCCCCCTCTCCCTCTGCCCCCTCTCCTCTACCTCCCCCCTCCCCCTCTGCCCCCTCTCCTCTACCTCCCCCTCCCCCTCCCCCTCTGCCCCCTCTCCTCTACCTCCCCCTCCCCTCCCCCTCCCCCTCTGCCCCCTCCCCTCTACCTCCCCCTCTGCCCCCTCCCCTCTACCTCCCCCTCTGCCCCCTCTCCTCTCCTCTACCTCCCCCTCCACCTCTGCCCCCTCTCCTCTACCTCCCCCTCCCCTCCCCCTCCTCCTCTAACCCCTCCCCTCTACCTCCCCTCTCCCTCCCCCTCTGCCCCCTCCCCTCTACCTCCCCTCCCCCTCTTCCCCCTCCCCTCCCCCTCCCCCAGTTGAACTATGTGGACATGGAGGAGAACACCATCCAGACGGTCCAGATGACCTTCCTGAAGCTGCTCAGCTCAACGGCCCGTCAGAATTTCACCTACATCTGCCACCAGTCGGTAGCCTGGTACGATGCCAAGGCAGACGGCTACGACAAGGCTCTACGCTTCCTGGGTTACAACGACGAGGAGATGTCCTACGATAATAACCCCTTCATCAAGGCACTTTCAGATGGATGCTCAGTAAGGACACAGTATAGATTATATACAGTTTATATTATATACAGGTTATATTATATACAGGTTATATTATATACAGGTTATATTATATGCATGTTATATTATACACAGTATTTGGTTATATTATATACAGGTTATATTATATACAGATTATATATTATATACAGGATATATTATATATGGGTTATATTATATACAGTATGTAGATTATATTACATGCAGTATGTAGAGTATATTATATACAGGTTGTATTATATACATATTATATTATATACAGTATTTAGGTTATATTATATACAGGTTATATTATATACAGTATTTAGGTTATATTATATACAGGTTATATTATATACAGGTTATATTATATACAGGATATATTATATACAGGTTATATTATATACTGGTTATATTATATACAGGTTATATTATATACAGGCTATATTATATACAGTATTTGGTTATATTATATACAGGTTATATTATATACAGGTTATATTATATACAGTATTTAGGTTATATTATATACAGGTTATATTATATACAGGTTATATTATATACAGGTTATATTATATACTGGTTATATTATATACAGGTTATATTATATACTGGTTATATTATATACAGTATTTAGGTTATATTATATACTGGTTATATTATATACAGGTTATATTATATACAGTTTATATTATATACAGGTTATATTATATACTGGTTATATTATATACAGGTTATATTATATTCATGTTATATTATATACTGGTTATATTATATACAGGTTATATTATATACTGGTTATATTATATACAGTATGTAGATTATATTATATACTGGTTATATTATATACACTTTATATTATATACTGGTTATATTATATACAGTATTTAGGTTATATTATATACAGGTTATATTATATACAGTATTTAGGTTATATTATATACAGGTTATATTATATACTGGTTATATTATATACAGGTTATATTATATACTGGTTATATTATATACAGGTTATATTATATACAGTATGTAGATTATATTATATGCAGTATGTAGAGTATATTATATACAGGTTGTATTATATACATATTATATTATATACAGTATTTAGGTAATATTATATACAGGTTATATTATATACAGTATTTAGGTTATATTATATACAGGTTATATTATATACAGGTTATATTATATACAGGTTATATTATATACAGGTTATATTATATACTGGTTATATTATATACAGGTTATATTATATACAGGCTATATTATATACAGTATTTGGTTATATTATATACAGGTTATATTATATACTGGTTATATTATATACAGTATTTAGGTTATATTATATACAGGTTATATTACATACATATTATATTATATACAGGTTATATTATATACAGTATTTAGGTTATATTATATACTGGTTATATTATATACAGTATGTAGATTATATTATATACAGGTTATATTATATACAGGTTATATTATATACAGGTTATATTATATACAGTTTTTAGGTTATATTATATACAGGTTATATTATATACAGGTTATATTATATACAGTATTTAGGTTATATTATATACAGGTAATATTATATACAGGTTATATTATATACAGGTTATATTATATACATGTTATATTATATACTGGTTATATTATATACAGGTTATATTATATACTGGTTATATTATATACAGTATTTAGGTTATATTATATACTGGTTATATTATATACAGGTTATATTATATACAGGTTATATTATATACAGGTTATATTATATACTGGTTATATTATATACAGGTTATATTATATTCATGTTATATTATATACTGGTTATATTATATACAGGTTATATTATATACTGGTTATATTATATACAGTATGTAGATTATATTATATACTGGTTATATTATATACAGGTTATATTATATACTGGTTATATTATATACAGTATTTAGGTTATATTATATACAGGTTATATTATATACAGTATTTAGGTTATATTATATACAGGTTATATTATATACTGGTTATATTATATACAGGTTATATTATATACTGGTTATATTATATACAGGTTATATTATATACAGTATTTAGGTTATATTATATACAGGTTATATTATATACTGGTTATATTATATACAGGTTATATTATATACTGGTTATATTATATACAGGTCATTTTATATACAGTATTTAGGTTATATTATATACAGGTTATATTATATACAGTATTTAGGTTATATTATATACAGGTTATATTATATACAGTATGTAGATTATATTACATACATGTTATATTACATACAGTATTTAGGTTATATTATATACAGATTATATTATATACAGTATGTAGATTATATTATATACAGGTTATATTATATACTGGTTATATTATATACAGATTATATTATATACAGGTTATATTATATATAGGTTATATTATATACAGGTTATATTATATACAGTATTTAGGTTATATTATATACAGATTATATTATATACAGTATGTAGATTATATTATATACAGGTTATATTATATACAGTATGTAGATTATATTACATACATGTTATATTACATACAGTATTTAGGTTATATTATATACAGATTATATTATATACAGTATGTAGATTATATTATATACAGGTTATATTATATACAGGTTATATTATAAGCAGTTTGTAGGTTATATGATATAGAAGTTATATTATATGCAGTTTATATTATATACAGAATGTAAATTATATCATATAAAGGTTATATATATATAACATATATTGTATATAATATATTTATATTATACAGTATTTAGGTTATATTATATGCAGTGTTTAAGTTATATTATATACAGTATTTGGGTTATATTATATACAGTATTTAGGTTATATTATATACAGTATTTAGGTTATATTACATGCGGTGTTTAGGTTATATTCTATACAGGTTATATTGATCCTGGTAACTGGTAGTTCTTTATCAGATCTTGATCACCACAGTAACTCGCTCTCCCTTGTCCCACCCCCTCTTTCCCCTTCACTCTCCCCCTCCTCTGCCTTCCCTTCCACCCTCCTCCTCCTTCCCTTCCACCCTCCCCCTCCTCCGCCTTCTCTTCCACCCTCCCCCTCCTCCGCCTTCCCTTCCACCCTCCCCCTCCTCCTCCTTCCCTTCCACCCTCCCCCTCCTCCGCCTTCCCTTCCACCCTCCTCCTCCTTCCCTTCCACCCTCCCCTCCTCCTCCTTCCCTTCCACCCTTCCTTCCTTCCACCCTCCCCCTCCTCCTCCTTCCCTTCCACCCTCCCACTCCTCCTCCTTCCCTTCCACCCTCCCCCTCCTCCGCCTTCCATTCCACCCCCCCCTCCTCCGCCTACCATTCCACCCCCCCCCCCTCCTCCGCCTTCCCTTCCACCCTCCTCCGCCTTCCCTTCCACCTTCCCCCTTCTCCGCCTTCCCTTCCACCCTCCTCACCTTTCCCTTCCACTCTCCCCTCCTCACCTTTCCCTTCCATTCTCCCCTCCTCACCTTTCCCTTCCACTCTCCTCCCTCCTCACCTTTCCCTTCCACTCTCCCCCCTCCTCACCTTTCCCTTCCACTCTCCCCTCCTCACCTTTCCCTTCCACTCTCCTCCCTCCTCACCTTTCCCTTCCACTCTCCCCCTCCTCACCTTTCCCTTCCACTCTCCCCCCT
Source organism: Oncorhynchus clarkii lewisi (assembly GCF_045791955.1). Classification (NCBI taxonomy): domain Eukaryota; kingdom Metazoa; phylum Chordata; class Actinopteri; order Salmoniformes; family Salmonidae; genus Oncorhynchus; species Oncorhynchus clarkii. Next base: position 5,168,393 of record NC_092166.1, on the reverse strand, counting down.
CCTTACCTTTCCCTTCCACTCTCCCCCCTCCTCACCTTTCCCTTCCACTCTCCCCTCCTCACCTTTCCCTTCCACTCTCCCCTCCTCACCTTTCCCTTCCACTCTCCCCCCTCCTCACCTTTCCCTTCCACTCTCCCCCCTCCTCACCTTTCCCTTCCACTCTCCCCTCCTCACCTTTCCCTTCCACTCTCCCCCCTCCTCACCTTTCCTTTCCACTCTCCCCCTCCTCACCTTTCCCTTCCACTCTCTCCCCTCCTCACCTTTCCCTTCCACTCTCCTCTCCCCTCCTCACCTTTCCCTTCCACTCTCCCCCTCCTCACCTTTCCCTTCCACTCTCCCCTCCTCACCTTTCCCTTCCACTCTCCCCTCCTCACCTTTCCCTTCTACTCTCCCCTCCTCACCTTTCCCTTCCACTCTCCCCTCCTCACCTTTCCCTTCCACTCTCCACCCTCCTCACCTTTCCCTTCCACTCTCCCCCCTCCTCACCTTTCCCTTCCACTCTCCCCTCCTCACCTTTCCCTTCCACTCTCCCCCCTCCTCACCTTTCCCTTCCACTCTCCCCCCTCCTCACCTTTCCCTTCCACTCTCCCCCCTCCTCACCTTTCCCTTCCACTCTTCCCCCTCCTCCATCTTCACTTCTATCCTCTCCAGCTGAAGTCGGGATACTCCAAGACAGTGATGGAGATCAACACTCCTCGCATCGACCAGGTCCCCGTCATCGATGTCATGTTCAATGACTTTGGTGAGCCCAGCCAGCGGTTCGGTTTCGAGGTGGGCCCTGTCTGCTTCATGGGCTAGGACCTGACCACCACCCCCCGACTCCCCGACCAGCTGAAGGACAGGGTTAGAGGGTGTTCTGTTCCATGCATGCCTTGTACTGCCGACTGAATACCTGACATCAATCACTCACCCTCCCTATACTCCACTCGACCTGGCCTCAGGCTCTAAACCAAACCTGTGTTTTATATCCTTGATAAGGTGATCAGACCACCAGTTTCAGACCAGCAGCACGCTGCCCCCCTCCCCCCACCCCCCCACTCGAGAACAGCGTGCCGCTCTCCTCTGCCCTGTCGTAGAAGCATTGTCCTAGGGGGATACTCCTCGCCCTTGTAGGGCCAATCACACAGTGACTTTACCTTGTAACAGGAGGGACATGAGGAATAAAGGAGGCTTGATGTCGTCCACGGACAGTGGTGCACTTTCAGCAAACAGAGGGAGGATCCACTCACCCCAACGCCCCCCTTTCCTCTCCTCGTCTTTCCCCCTTCTCGTCCCTTACCCCATGACCTTATCTAGAGAGACGTTCCACTCACCTGCCAAGCCCCCTTCCTCCCTTCCCCAGCCTCCCTGTCTGGTAGCTCCAGTCCCCTCCTCCCTTCCCCAGCCTCCCTGTCTGGTAGCTCCAGTCCCCTCCTCCCTTCCCCAGCCTCCTTGTCTAGTAGCTCCAGTCCCCTCCTCCCTTCCCCAGCCTCCCTGTCTGGTAGCTCCTGTCCCCTCGTCCCTCCCCCAGCCCAGCCTCCCTGTCTGGTAGCTCCAGTCCCCTCCTCCCTTCCCAAGCCTCCTTGTCTGGTAGCTCCAGTCCCCTCCTCCCTTCCCCAGCCTCCCTGTCTGGTAGCTCCAGTCCCCTCCTCCCTTCCCCAGCCTCCCTGTCTGGTAGCTCCAGTCCCCTCCTCCCTTCCCCAGCCTCCCTGTCTGGTAGCTCCAGTCTCCTCGTCCCTCCCCCAGCCCAGTCTCCCTGTCTGGTAGCTCCAGTCTCCTCGTCCCTCCCCCAGCCCAGCCTCCCGGTCTGGTAGCTCCAGTCCCCTCCTCCCTTCCCCAGCCTCCCTGTCTGGTAGCTCCAGTCCCCTCCTCCCTTCCCCAGCCTCCCTGTCTGGTAGCTCCAGTCCCCTCATCCCTCCCCCAGCCCAGCCTCCCTGTCTGGTAGCTCCAGTCCCCTCATCCCTCCCCCAGCCCAGCTTCCCTGTCTGGTAGCTCCAGTCCCCTCCTCCCTTCCCCTGTCTCCCTGTCTGGTAGCTCCAGTCTCCTCGTCCCTCCCCCAGCCCAGCCTCCCTGTCTGGTAGCTCCAGTCCCCTCATCCCTCCCCCAGCCCAGCCTCCCTGTCTGGTAGCTCCAGTCCCCTCCTCCCTTCCCCTGTCTCCCTGTCTGGTAGCTCCAGGCTCCTCGTCCCTCCCCCTGCCCAGCCTCCCTGTCTGGTAGCTCCAGTCCCCTCATCCCTCCCCCAGCCCAGCCTCCCTGTCTGGTAGCTCCAGTGTTGCTCCAGATACAACCACAGAGGTGCTTTTGTGCGGAACACAGAAAACATAAGGTGCTACAAAAAAAGTGCATTTTTATAAACTGTAATTATTATTATTATTTTGTACAATACTGTTCTCTTTTTGAGTCCACTCTTCAAAAAAAAAAACATGCATGTGTACCAAGACTCTTAATAAAATGTTTTAATAATGTTATAATAAATAAATGTTAGTAATACTATATAGAAAATACATTTTCAATAAATATATTTGTTTGTTTTAAATGTCTGTTGAGAAACAAATTGGTAAGTAAGTAAGTAGTCCTATGTTGTCGTTGTTTTTGGATTACAATGTTAATGTCAGCAGTTGAATACAAATCTTCTCTATTTTGTAATTATGAAGAATCTCCTTTTGTAAATATTGACCATTATAAAGCACTTAAAGCATTATTCTCCCCTTCCAACACTATACTCTAATCTACTCTACTGTGAAGGGTTATACACATAATAGGCCTATACATATAGGTTTAGTAACCCTTAGTAACCATATATATATGCTTACTAATGGTTACTAAGCCAAATTGAACAACAACAATCAACTCAAAGTGAGCTCTCTAAACAGGACTTGTTCTTTCCAACTATTAAATCTTGTTTTTTTCTTTCTTAATTGTGCCCGCTAAATCAAGAAGTTGCAAAATAAAAATGAGTAATGTAAAAATGTCCACAAAGCCAATAGGTATTGTCCTCTCAACTATGACCTTATCTAGAGAGACGTTCCACTCACCTGCCAAGCCCCCTTCCTCCCTTCCCCAGCCTCCCTGTCTGGTAGCTCTATCTGCCAGATAGATGTGATCCCACAGAATGGTATACCTCAATCGCTCTACGTACATCAAGTTGAGATTCTATAGGATGAATGACAAACCTTGATGTATATACAATTAAGTTATATATTTATAGTTATATACAATTAAGTTTACATATTTGGATGATGAAAATAAAAATACGTATTTGTGTAGGTTCTTCATGTCCAATTCCTAACCGTCTGTCAATGATGCCAAGTAAATGAGCTCTTTATACAGTTCATCTGTTTTCCTGTAACAGTAATGAGGTAATGTTTTCGTGTAACAGTACTGAGGTAATGTTTTCCTGTAACAGTAATGAGGTAATGTTTTCCTGTAACAGTAATGAGGTAATGTTTTCCTGTAACAGTAATGAGGTAATGTTTCCCTGTAACAGTAATGAGGTAATGTTTTCCTGTAACAGTAATGAGGTAATGTTTTCCTGTAACAGTAATGAGGTAATGTTTTCCTGTAACAGTAATGAGGTAATGTTTTCCTGTAACAGTAATGAGGTAATGTTTTCCTGTAACAGTAATGAGGTAATGTTTCCCTGTGCTTTTGATGGTTGATTCATATTAAAACTGGATTCTGAACAATGTGTCGATTTGACCGTCTGTATCCTTCACTATCTCTAGTGATTCCATGATGACTCCATGGCGCTTTACCGTGACAGATTATTCTTCCCTTTCATCAAAGGATTAAATCATCCTAATCTCTTAAACATTGTCAAGTTAGGCTAATCTGTGGTGTGATATGTCTGAGTCGTGGTGCTTCTGTTCCTACCCACAAATCCGAGGTACACCTCCATCTGGTCCCCCCGAGCGCCTCTCTCTCTCCTACTCCGACCCAGACTTTGATCGTGGTGGCCATGATGAAACAGTGTGAAAGGTACAGACAGTTGGCATCACATGATGTTTCCCTAGGCCCTAGGTCTGTAAACACTGTACAGCTTTATTCCACATGGTCACAGTGTGATGGCAGCTCTGTCAGCTTCTCTTTTAGGGCAAAGTCTTACCCTGACACACCAGGACAGAAAAGTGGAGCCGGAGAAGATGGCTGACATTTTACATATCCCGAAACAATTGTGTCTTTTTGTTTGTTTATTTGCGCTGTTTGTAACTTTTTTTATTTTTTATTATTTTGTACATAATGTTGCCACTAACGTCTCTTATGACCGAAAATAACTTCTAGACATGAGGACTGTGATTACTCACCACGGACTAGCGGGATGCTTTTTCTCCTTTAACAAGTCCGACGTGATATACTGCTTTCTCGGGAACAGGCCCACATCCCCGTCATTTGCGTGAAGAGGTGGCAGACATAAAGGGGCCAGAGGGCGGGGCTGCCTTCTGAGAATTTGTAGGCGATCGAATTAACCCCCACTTCCTTCTATTCTGCTAGCAAACGTGCAATCTTTGGACAATAAAATAGATGACCTACGCGGAAGATTAAACTTGCAAAGGGACATTCAAAACTGTGATATCTTATGCTTCACGGAGTCGTGGCTGAATGGTGACACTATCAACAAAATACAGATGCTGGTTATACGCTGTGCCGTCAGGATAGAACAGTGCCGTCTGGTAAGACAAGGGGTGGAGGACTATGTATTTTTGTAAAATAACAGCTGGTGCACGATATCTAAGGAAGTCTCAAGCTATTGCTCGCCTGAGTATCTCATGATAAGATGTAGACCACACTATGTACCTAGAGAGTTTTAATCTGTATTTTTCATAACTGTTTACATACCATCACAGACTGACGCTGGCACTAAGACAGCATTGAATGAGCTGTATTCCATTTTACCAAATTTATAGCAGCATGTTAAATGTGTAACTAGAGGGAGAAAAAACTCTTGGCCTTCTTTACTCCACACACGCCCTCCATTTGGCAAATCTGACCATAATTCTATCCTCCTGATTCCAGCGTACAAGCACAAATTAAAGTAGGAAGCACCAGTGACTTGATCAATAAAAAAGTGGTCAGATGAAGCAGACGCTAAACTACAGGACTGTTTTGCACAGACTGGAACATGTTCTGGGATTCCTCCGATGGCATTGAGGACTACAGCAGTTCTGTCATTGGCTTCATCAATAAGTGCATCGATGACGTCGTCCCCACAGTGACCGTACGTACATACCCCAACCAGAAGCCATGGATTACAGGCAACATCCGCACTGAGCTAAAGGGTAGAGCTGCCGCTTTCAAGGAGCAGGACTCTAACCCGGAAGCTTCTAAGAAATCCCTCTATGCCCTCCGATGAACCATCAAACAGGCAAAGCGTCAATACAGGACTAAGATCAAATTGTACTAGACCGGCTCTGATGCTCGTCAGATGTGGCAGGGCTTGCAAACCATTACAGACTACAAAGAGAAGCACAGCCAAGAGCTGCCCAGTGGCACGAGTCTACCAGATGAGCTAAACTAGTTCTATGCTCGCATCGAGGCATATATCACTGAAACATGCATGATAGCAGTTAGCTAGCTGTTCCAGAAGACTGTGTGATCATGCTCTCCACAGCCGATGTGACTAAGACTGTTAAATATGTAAATATTCACAAGGCCAAAGGGCCAGATGATTTACCAGGACTTGTACTGCGAGCATGCACTGACCAACTGGCAAGTGGCTTCTCAGACATTTTCAACCTCTCCCTGTCCGAGTCTGTAAAACCAACATGTTTTAAGCAGACACCATAGTGCCTGTGCCCAAGAAAACTGAGGTAACCTGCCTCAATGACTACAGACCCATAGCACTCACGTCTGTAACCATGAAGTGCTTTGAAAGGCTGGTCACTCCAACCCTAGACCCACTCCAATTTGCATACCGCCCCAACAGATCTACAGATGATGCAATCTCTATTGCACTTCACACTGCCCTTTCCCACCTGGACAAAAGGAATACCTATGTGAGAATGCTATTCATTGACTACAGCTCAGCATTCAACACCATAGTGAACTCAAAACTCATCAATAAGCTAAGGACCCTGGGACTAAATACCTCCCTCTGCAACTGGATCCTGGACTTCCTGACGGGCCGCTCCTGGGTGGTAAGGGTAGGTAACAACACATCCGCCACGCTGATCCTCAACACAGGAGTCCCTCAGGGGTGCGTGCTCAGTCCCCTCCTGTACTCCCTGTTCACTCATGACTGCACAGCTTGGCACGACTCCAAAACCATTATTAAGTTTGCCAATGACACAACAGATCACCGACAACAACGAGACAGCCTATAGGGAGGAGGTCAGAGACCTGGCCGTGTGGTGCCAGAACACAACCTCTCCCTCAATGTGATCAAGACAGGAGTTGATGGTGGACTACAGGAAAGAGAGGAAAGTAAAGGGCCGAGCATGCCCCCATTCTCATCGACGGGGCTGCAGTGGAGCAGGTTGAGAGCTTCAAGTTCCTTCAAGTTCCTTGGTGTCCACATCACCAACAAACTAACATGGTCCAAGCACACCAAGACAAAGAGGGCATGACAAAACCTATTCCCCCTCAGGAAACTGAAAAGATTTGGCATGAGTCATCAGATCCTCAATAGGTTTTACAGCTGTGCCATCGAGAGCACTGGTTGCATCACCGCCTGGTATGGCAATTGCTCGGCTTCCGAACGCAAGGCACTACAGAGGGTAGTGGGAACGGCCCAGTACGTCACTGGGGCCGACCCTCCTGCCATCCAGGACCTCTATATCAGGCGGTGTCAGAGGAAGGCCCTAAAAATTGTCAAAGACCCCACCCACCCCAGTCATAGACTGTTCTCTCTGCTACCGCACGGCAAGCAGTACCGGAGCGCCAAGTCTAGGTCCAAGAGGTTTCTAAACAGCTTCTACCCCCCCCCCTCTTTTTCACCACTGCTACTCTCAGTTGTTGTCATCTATGCATAGTCACTCTAATAACTCTACCTACATGTACATATTACCTCAACTAACCAGTACCCCCACACATTGACTCTGTACCGGTACCACCTTGTATATACTGCTGCTCTTTAATTACTTGTTACTTGTATTTCTTATTCTTATCCTTATTGTTTTTAACTTCATTGCTGGTTATGGGCTAGTAAGTAAGCATTTCACTGTAAGGATGTATTTGACGTACGTGACTAATAAAATGGGATTTGATTTGATTTGATATCCAATCTTCCACTGCTCCCTCAAATCTAGCAGTTTACAAAAAACACCTACAAATACCAACTGAAGACATTTTCTTCCAACATAATTACTCTTGTTTCTGTGTGGGTCTAAAGACACACACACAGACACACACACACACACACACACACACACACACACACACACACACAAACAAACGTTGGACTGTGTTACTAATGAGTCGATGAATCACTAGAACTGAGCATCAGAGAGAGAGAGAGTCATTGACAGAACTGAGAGACAGATAACAACGACAACAATCAGAATGTTGTTATACCCTTGTCATACTTAGTTCTCTTTGTTTTCAATCATGTTTGTTACACGTCACGTTATATCACACAGTACATGTTGTGTTACATGTTTTATGTTGTGTTATATGCATATTCTGTGTGTGTGCCAGTTTCTCAGCGTGTATGTTGGAAAAGTGAATCATCAAATAATCTGTTAGTTGATCATCCATGTCCCTGTTCATCCCATATGGTGGTAGTCAGTGAAGACACATGGCGCTCTGGCAAACAGTGAACAACTTAACATTCAGAAGAACAGGGCTGAGAAGAGACTGAAACTTAACATTCAGAAGAACAGGGCTGAGAAGACACTGAAACGTAACATTCAGAAGAACAGGGCTGAGAAGAGACTGAAACTTAACATTCAGAAGAACAGGGCTGAGAAGAGACTGAAACTTAACATTCAGAAGAACAGGGCTGAGAAGACACTGAAACTTAACATTCAGAAGAACAGGGCTGAGAAGAGACTGAAACTTAACATTCAGAAGAACAAGGCTGAGAAGAGACTGAAACTTAACATTCAGAAGAACAAGGCTGAGAAGAGACTGAAACTTAACATTCAGAAGAACAGGGCTGAGAAGAGACTGAAACTTAACATTCAGAAGAACAGGGCTGAGAAGAGACTGACACTTAACATTCAGAAGGGCTGAGAAGAGACTGAAACTTAACATTCAGAAGAACAGGGCTGAGAAGAGACTGAAACTTAACATTCAGAAGAACAGGGCTGAGAAGAGACTGAAACGTAACATTCAGAAGAACAAGGCTGAGAAGAGACTGAAACTTAACATTCAGAAGAACAGGGCTGAGAAGAGACTGAAACTTAACATTCAGAAGAACAGGGCTGAGAAGAGACTGAAACTTAACATTCAGAAGAACAGGGCTGAGAAGAGATTGAAACTTAACATTCAGAAGAACAAGGCTGAGAAGAGACTGAAACTTAACATTCAGAAGAACAGGGCTGAGAAGAGACTGAAACTTAACATTCAGAAGAACAGGGCTGAGAAGAGACTGAAACTTAACATTCAGAAGAACAGGGCTGAGAAGAGACTGAAACTTAACATTCAAAAGAACAGGGCTGAGAAGAGACTGAAACTTAACATTCAGAAGAACAGGGCTGAGAAGAGACTGAAACTTAACATTCAGAAGAACAAGGCTGACAAGAGCACGAAACTTCCTGACTCTTGTGTGAACGATTTCGTAAAGGTCCAATACAGTTGTTTTTTTTTTATCTCAAAATCAAATCATTTCAACAGCATACCACCCTGCTGGATTGCCTCTGATGGTAAGCAGGGTCGGTCCTGATCGCTCCCTGGATGGGAGACCAGGTGCTGCTAGAAGTGGTGTTGGAGGACCAGTAGCGGGCACTGTGGTCAAAGGTATTTGGTATTTTATGAGGATCCCTATTAGCTGTTCCTGGAAGAAACATAAAACATGACATAACATTAACAGACAAGAAAAACTCAAGGACAGAACTACATCAATTTAAAAATGACACACGTAGCCTACATATGAATACATACACACAAACTATCTAGGTCAAATAGGGCAGAGGCATTGTGCCATGAGGTGTAGC